>NC_073302.1:303584730-303784730 GCF_027595985.1 Sorex araneus | reverse complement strand
ATACAAGGGCCAGGAGGATTGCCCCATAGCTGGAAGCCTGCTTCATGAGTGGAGGGGAGAAGGCAGATGGGATAGAGAAGGGATCACTAAAAAAATGATGGCTGGAGGCATCAGTCGGGATGGGAGATGCATGCCAAAAGTAGACAATGGACCAAACATGATGACCTCTCAGTGCCTGTGTTGCTAGCCATATTGCCCAAAAGTAGAGAGAGGGTATGGGGAATATTGTCTGCCATGGATTCAGAGGGAGGGTGGAAAAGGGGGGCTATACCGGGGATATTGGGGTGGGGAATGTGCACTGGTGGAGGGATGGGTGTTTGATCATTGTGTGATTGTAACCCAAACATGAAAGCTTGTAACTTTCTCACAGTGATTCAATAAAAGTTTTAAAAATAAAATAAAAAGAAATTATCTCCCCCATCCTTCAAGCTGGTGACCCGTTGGGGCCTCAGCAGCCAACCTGAGACTTTTAACAAATACCCTGCCCCTGAAAGCAAGAGCCGGCCCTGTTTACAGGGGCCTAGTGGCTTGCTCCAGCACTCCACACTCTGGTTGAGGATGATTGACCACCAGCTTTCCCCCCACCGCGTGGTCTTTCTCGGTGGCGGCTAGAGTCTGCGGTGCGTGGAGGGCCAGGGCAGAGGTTTCTCTCCTGTCCACTCCCTCTCCTATAGTGAGTAAGTCTGGGGGATCATACTCCAGTGTGCCGGGGCCGGCTGGCCAGGACCCCAACAGTGACCAACACTATAGCTCCTTTCCATATCAGCCCAGCTCTGGGTTCCCTGGGCATCTGTCTCACACCGTTCCCATGCCACTTCTTCTACTTCCTGCACATAAATATTCACAAGCATGTCTCTTTTTCCACTGCAATTTTGTATCCTGTTCCTATCCTCAGCAAATTCAGGCTCCACATAGAGCAGGTATTCAGCAGATGTTTATAAGGAGATCACTAAGGCATGACTAAATGAATTGCTTGGTACTAAGTGCTGTATCTTCAACCCGTCAGAATCAGGCTATCAGAGTGACCAACAAGTCATACTGAATTAGTGGATTGATAACTTAATCGATGATTTTTTTTAAAGAAAAAACTGTTGAAACCTTTCCCTTTTTTGCCTTTCACACACTCAACAGTCATTGCCTTCCAGTCTTTCCCGATTGTCCTGGGAAGTAGGGAAACAAAGCTTTTATGTGTGGAGCAGTGAAGCTTATATGCAGAGAAAGTTTATTTTTAAACCAAGATATAGGGGAAGTGAGCTCAGATGACAGGAAGAATAGTAGGCCAATAGAACCATAGATGGAAATGGTTCCTGCCTCATCAAAGTAAAAATAAAAAACATTTCCATAATTACTATAAAGCACAAAGTTGTTGTGTGGGTAAAATAGGGGGTGGGGGAAACTGGCACATGATTATATAGGATGGCCAGAATACGTTTTTCTGAAGAGTTGATCACTTAAGTCACCACCTGGAGATAAGGAGGAAGCCTGTGTAGACATTTTAACTGGAAGGATCGACCTGTGCAAAGCTCTGGAATCTCCATCAATTTGAACTATCTAAAGAAAGAAAGAGGCCAGTGTGGCTGGCAAAACATGGCAGCCTGGGTTGGATTCACAGGTGAACTTCTAAGACAAGCCAGGCTGGATTTCCTTTTTATTCTTCCCAAGTGCACTGGAAACACATTCATGGTCTCTAAGCAAGAATGTGACCTTCCCCAGTTTATATTTGCTGGCATTCCTTTGCTTTCCATGGGTGGAAATGCATTGCTTTGTTTTCCTTCCTCTAGAAAGGAAAGAATAGAAGAAAGATATTGGGGTAAGGGTGGAAATGTGATACATCCATCAAGTTAGAAAAAGTTCAGACAGAAGTGGAAGAACTTGCAAATATTTTAGAAAAGCATTGAACAGGACATGTGGATTGGATATGGGTGACAACTCAAAAGAAAATTACAGAGCATTAGGGCAGAAGTAATCGTATTTCCCAAGACCTTTGTGCTAACTCTTTCCCATCTGGACCTGCTTCTTTGACTCTGGGATTGTTGCTTTTATACCCCGGGCCTACCACAAGAGCAGAGAACTTTCCTGGATGCCTGATTATAAGTTTTGCTCTTAAGACCTTAAAACAAGCTCGGGGGGAAAAGGATTGTGAACTCTTATAAATGTAAGTGTGACCTTCAGTCTTGAACCACATTTCTCCCTTGTCCTCATCACCTTTGTGCCAAAGTGGAAATTGAAAGGCACCACTTCACACTGCATCCTTCCCCAGTGAAAAGACCATGACCCCACTTAAGATGTAGTTCTCAGGTGCACTCAAAGGACACCTTTGAATTATCCCCATGTTCCTTCCCTGGCTGTAAAGTGCCTTTCCAGCACATCCAAGTCACTACAGGTAGCAGCTGGGTCACAGATAACACAGTCTCATCTTTGGCTAACTCCCATCTCTGACGTCCATTGGCTTTGGCTGTTAGAATAAGAAAATCTGAGTGATCCTGAGGTAGAAATTAAGCTCCCTTTAATTGATGTTTTCTGCTGTTTGAGGCTAGGCTTATATGCTAGACTCCCTAACATTATAAAGCTAGATGCGGCCTTTACACCTTCATTATCTAGATGAGAAAGCTATGATGTAGAAAATTAAAGTAATTCAGGGCACTTGGCTATTCTACAAAGGAAGAGCCTGTGGAAACAGAAAGATCAGGATTTAAATTCTCTCCTTCTTTTTGTAATTTAATTTTTATTTAGACACCGTGATTTACAAAGTTGTTTATGAGGGTTTCAGGCATCTGCAGACCCACCACCCTGTGATGAGCCCATCGTACACCAAAAAAAAAAAAATAAATAAAAATAAAAAAAAAAACACGATGTTTTTTCAACCCCAACATAAATACTTGATTTATTTATTAATTTAATTATTGTAGTTTGGTTCCATATTTTTGGTCATGTTGATTCTAGAAACAAGGCACCTAGATTCAAATTCTAACTGTAGTTCTTTTAGGTTGAACAAATTCATTCATCTTTGTCACCTCTTCATTTTATAGTGGGGAGCATTTTAGTTTCTTCCTTGCAGAATATATGAGAGAGTGAGAAGCAGTGTACATCAAACACTTAATAATGGTTATTATTATATGATCACTTTCTCTTGTTCATTACTATAGTGACAGGACCACTTGATAAATCGCCCATGTAAACCTAGAACCCACATTTCCCAGCCCAATACATCTTTCTCTATGCAGTGTACAACCTGATAGAAATTTTCATGGGTTCGTGAATTCTTGTCGGGTCTATTTAGGAATAGCAAACAGACATATTCCCCCCTCGTGCCTATTTCAAGCCTTTGAGAGTTTTTTGGTACCCTAGAGAATCAGGTACACATTTGTAATCTTATTCAGCAGTGAAATGCCATGATGGCTGAAAAAAATAAAACTAAAGCAATATTTCAACCCTAAGAACCAGGGCTGGCACCCGGAATAAAGGACTCTTAATAGGAAGGATAATCTATCAATTTTTTGAAAGGACTGTTGGAAAGGCTCAAAGTCCTATTGCAGTATAAAACATAAATGGTACATTGTCCTAGACTTTTGCTGAAAATTGTATGTTAGCCCTAAAGAGCAGAATGTCTTTGGCCTTGGCCTGCATTTTTTAGAATACGCTATTCAGACAACTCTAGTTTCTATTGGTGAACAAATTACTCAAGAACATATGAGTAAATGAACTCACTGAAGAATAGGAAACTTACAATCACCATTGTGATAGCAATCTTGTAAGTTTCTACATGCAAAGTTTAAGCAAAAAGGGCAGATCTCCTTATGAATGTTACTTTGTGTATTTTGTGATGTCCTATCATATTAAGATAAGGATCCCACTCCTGATCCTGTAGAAGAAATTATTTGTCTCTCTCCAGGGTCTGAGGGAACACTTGTTCCTATTGTTAGTCTCCAAATGGTTTTCCAAAGAGGCAGGATCATATGACATTTCCACCAACAGTGGCTGAAAGTCAGTTTCATTTATTTATTCAAATAAAATACATGCTATAAAGGTATTTAGAATTATAGTTGTATACAGTTTACTTAGTTCCAGGCACTTACCATTTAATTACAGTGAACAAAATTAAGTCTTTACCTTTGATAAATAAGTTAATAATGTTGGCAATGACATTTGATTTCTAGAAATTTATAAAGATGATATTGGCATGTTCCAATCAGAATATATAGATTATGTGTAAAAAAGACTTTAATTCAAATATTTGAAAGCAAATTATCTTTTGACAGGCTCTTGTTTGATGAGAACTAATGTGATTTAAGAACAAAATATATGTTTAGCTAGACAGGTGTTTCCTCACACTGGCTCTGCCCTGGATCCTGAGTTAATTGTAAAATCCTGAATTTTTAGATTAGACAAAAGATTTAAAGATTAATTCCAAGGTTATCTCTGATAGAGGTGAGAAATGTGTTTGCTTTCCCTTAGAAACTACTTAAAAATCACCTGGTTTGAACAAGTTTTCTGATTTATTGTGTAACCTGATGATTGGAGTTACATTTTGTACTGTATATTTCAAATGTGCTAAGAGCAAATGTTAAGCATTATCTCTTTCTCTCTCATAACTATGTAAAATGATGGATGTGTTAATTAGCTTGATTATGGGACTCATTTCACAATGTATATAGATATCAAATCATCACTTTATGTATTTTAAATGTATTATAATTTTGTTTGTCAATCCGACCTCCATACAGCTGGGAAAGAAGAATAAAAGGTCTGCCCTGGTGATTTTACTTACCTTTTAATTATTTCCAGTTCTCAGCCAATCAGGTTAGACTGATTCAAAGATTTTCACAATTTTGTCAGCAATTGCCTCTGATGCCCAAGATGATTTTTTTCATATCACTTATTGAAAAACTTAGGATAAACCTTTTTCTATAAATGTAGTGATTCTGGTCTATGACTTAATTTTTGTGCAAGTTCAATATGCATTTGAAACAATAGTGGTGGGGCTGGAGCAGTAGTACAGTGGTTGGGGTGCTCACCTTGCATGCTGCGGACCCAGGTTCAATCTTCAGCATCCCATGTGGCCCCCAAGCATTGCCAGAAGTAATTCCTGCGTGCAGAGCCAAAACATACCCCTTGGAACAATGCTGTATGGGTGCCCCACCCAATTTTTTTAAGTTAATAGTGTCATATACAAACCATTCCTCACTAAGTCACAATCACGAACGATCACGAAATCCCGTTAATCACCGATTTCTCAGGCGGGATCAGTAACCTCTCATTTGTGTCCTTTTCCTGAGATCTTAGAAGTCTATCTTGACTTGACCCTCCCAATGATGTCGCACTGGGGGCTCTTCAGGGTCAGGGGAATGTGATCCAGCTTGTTACTGGATTTAGTATATGAGTACACCATGGGAAGCTTGCAAGGCTGTCCCATGTGGGCAGGAAACTCTCAGAAGCTTACCAGTTTCTCCCAGAGAGAGAAGAAGGCTACAAGATATCACTTCTGAAAGCTTGCTTTTAAGTCTCTCTCTGGATGTTGGCCATTGATGGGATTACACACACCTGGGTTCCTTTGCCGGTACCTTCGTGCATGAGGCCTGTCCGAATGTGTGGAGAGGGGCATGGCTGTAGCTAGGTTCCGGTGGTCTTCGGCTGCCAGGAGCTCTTCTCAGGGTGGGGAGGGAATCTGGAGCCCATCCCCTCTGAGGGGCCCTGGGGAAGACAGTCAGGTGTGCTGGCAAGAGACTCTGACTCTCAGTTCAGTTTATCAGCATTTTTAGTACATCAACATGTCCTTGGGATTCCTTTCAATAACCTTTTGCCTGCAAAGTTCTAAGTGAAATGTTGAAAACAGTTATACAAATGATTAAATAAATATGTATTGATCATTACTGTTCAGCCTTGGTTTGACTCCATCATACTCTGGTCCACTGACCATCTAGAAGGGACATCAGCCAATTTTCCACCTATTTAGTGTAACAGATTTCCCAGCTCACCCAACCTTTGGTTGTGGTGGGGGAGAACCACCATGATGACTCAAATGACTCATCATGGCCTCTCAGTGCCTCATTCTACATGAACTTAATCACCTAGAAATTGTTCTGCGTATCCCGGAGGTTCAAAGAACTCTCTCTTATGTTCATCCCAAACTAAATTCTCCCAGAAATTCACACAGCCCTTCCCTCTGCCATACACCATCTGTTCTCAGGGCTCAGGTAAATTGTTTCTTCCTTTTCCAGCTCTTACTGGCCTGGCTGGAGACTAATGACATAGAAGAGTATGGTGCTTTCTGTCAGGGGGACAGTTTTTTGCTTCTTTGCTCTGGAGCACACTACATCATTGAGTTCCCTTAGGGACTACCACATAAATTGTCATTAAGAATTGATGGCATTGTAGGGGCTGGAGTGATAGTATAACAGGTAGCACATTTGCCTTGCATGTGGCTAACCCTGGTTCAATCCCTGTCATTCCATATGGCCTCCAAGCAAGGTTCAGAGTAATTCCTGAGTGCAGAGCCAGGAGTAGCCTCTGAACATCACCTGGTGTGGTCCCAATTTTTTTTAATCTTTTCAATTAATGGCACGTGCCTTCATGCCTATAGTCCACTCTTGCAAGGATCTGCAGAAGAAGCCCAGGTTCCTGGGCATGTAAAACACCATCTTGTAATTTTCACAGTCCTGCTCTGCTTGCCATAGCACTCTCTCCTCTTTTCTCTGCTTTCCTCTACGACTCAAAACAACAGCCTGATCATGGGTCCCTGCGGGAACCTTCTGTTTTCTTGGCTTCTCTTTTGCATCAGATGATGATGACATCACTTCATGTCAGGGAAGACACATCACTGGTGTGGATCTGAGGTAATACATTATTGGTAAGAGGGTTTTAACAACTCTCCCCTCATTGATAACAACCTAATGTGATTAAATCAAAGAGAAATTACCATCTTACAGTTTGGGGAAGAAATAATTGAGAGGGAAATTGAAGGACTTGTTTGAATGGTGGGGAGATAAACAATTTAGCGCTTCAGAAGGATGATTAAAGAATGGTAGGAAACTCCTACTTGCAACAAGAAGTTAGGAGCAGGCTAATTAGTCAACCCAATCCCCATAAGCTGTAAACATTCCTAGAGAAATGGGCACAGCAGTCTTAGAAGCTGGGGAGGAAGAGAATGAAATAGTTGCAGACAAGCATAGAGAAGCATCCTTAAACAGCGAAGACCGCAGGCTTTATCTGGAGAGCGAGATTGCAGCTTAGAGCATCAGGGGATGGAGGAATTGAACTGTGGTTGAGAAGATTTTTCTTTCCTCATTCCACCGTGAATTTGGCAGACAAATATTTAAAGCTAAGAGTCTAAAGCCTCTGCCCATAGTCAGGTTCTGCTCTCCTCAATTTTAGTTCAGATTGCCTCCTTGAGATTTCCTATACAATTTCCACAATCCAGTAACTTGGACTGTTCAAAAATGGAATCATCAAAACAAGGAGAAAGGCAGTAGGATCGAGAAGTTAATGGAACAAAACACTTAGGAGTTCCTACCGATGTGACAGAGCACTTTTCTACTTCTTGAACTGCCCAGTTTTTTTTTCTATGATAAAAATGCATTCCAAGAAATAAACTGCTAAGTCAGAGGTGATACCATAATTTTAATTTTTATTAGCTACACTTAAATTTCATTGCAAAAGATGGTACATTTCCATCATACCCAGTGTGTGTGAAGAAACCCATCAAAGAACACTCACCCAAAATGGAGGTTAGGTTAGCTTTGCTACTGCATCCTGGTCATATGGTAAGAATAGTTCCCACATATATTTATGAAAATTTATTGGCATTTTGGAGGGTCACTATTGGCATTTTAATACGTGTTTTGAATTTGATATCTTTCTCCTTCCCTAACCACCTCTGAATCCTTCAAGGACCTGTTAAGTCCTTCCCCTGACATAGAATTTCCATCTCACATTATAGTTATGACACATGTGTATTCTGAACCCTATGTCTGGGTTTTAAATGCCAAATATTCTGCCCACCCTATCCTATCTCTCACATCCCTTGTGTTAACGACAACTTATGCATAAAGAGAAAAAGCAATGAGTAAAATATTGTTCTGGAGAAGTAATATTTTATAAGAAATCCTTTGGCATGCATTTATGATTTATCTGGAGGAAGAGACCCTGAGAAAAGGCAGGTACACAAAGAAATCAGGAAAGTCAAAATAAACTCCAACCAAAGCTATTCCATGATTGATAAGTCAATTTATAGCCACATGTTAATTTATGTAAAAGAGAACTCACAACTCCCTTATTGAGAGTGATCTATGATATCCAGTGAGATAATACAGGAGTAAAGGCATTTGCCTCCATGTGGCTAAACACGGTTCAACTCCAGCACCGCATGGTCCCCTGGACACCACTGGGAGTGACCCCCTAACTCAAAGTCAGGAGTAGTCCCCAGCCATCACTGTGTAGCTCCAAAAATCTCAACCACAAAACTATGTAAAGTGATAAGCATGGGGTTGTCATCAGAAAAACAGGGTTCAATCCCACATGACTCAGTTATTCTCTACTGACTCAGGAAATTCTGTGTAGGTTCAGTAGTAACCATCACCATCCAATTTTTAACATGATGTTTTATTTTACTGAATAAGAGTGGTTTGCTAGGTGTCCACTGTAAATCGGGCCAGTGGTCACAAACAGGAATAATGGAAGAATCTCTGTAATACCATGCAGAGGAGCAAACTTTTGGAATAATGGCAAGTATTGAACTTGAGATAGAGTCTGCTCTGCCTTGAATATAAAAAATGGGGTGCATGTCTTGTATTGAAGCCAACTTGACAAACCCTAATTGTTTGAGTAGCCACCTTTCATCGTCCATAACTAGGTACTTTTCAGGAGTGTTTTTAGTTCAAAGTCATTTGCATGCTTGTGCTTCTACAATCTGTTTCTATTTCATTTTTTTATAAGAGCCAAGCCCTGGGATTTTAAGAGATCAGCACAACTCCTGGCTCTGTCATGAATCGACAAGGCCACACTCCAGGGTCTATTCAGTACCCCGAATCTAAGCCAGGGACAGTTTCCTATATGCAAGGCATATGTATGTCTCTTGCACTTTATCTCTCCCTACTGGCCCTTTGCTTTTTTGGAAACAAACTCATCGGTATTTTTTTTTAATTGTTGATAAAATCGAACAATGCTAAATACTAAGTGATGTTATTAGTTCCTTTTTGCTATATACAACGTTGAAATTGTTCTTGCATAAAGTCGCAGCATTAGGTTGAGTAAACAAGACAGAAAATAAGAATGAGATAAAGATCGTAAAGACATCCACACCTGTCTTGGTAGCAAAGTCAGCTCCAAAAGTTCTCAGCGCCGAGGGGAAAAAATAAAAAAAAAGCTTCTTGCCTCTAACATGCTGACCTCTGAGTCTGAATTAATGCCATATCAGTGGCAAAATCTGAACTGTAAAATGAATCTGTAAGGATTAAGGGTTTAGCTGTTGCATGGTTAAATGGGTCAAGCTCTCTTAACTGATGGATTTAACTGATGCCACCCAAAAGACGGAAAGTTTAGATCCAGTCAAACCCGCCAGCTTTCAATCTTTCTAGCCATATCACACTTTCAGAGAGAGACTCCACAACCTCTCTGGTTTTACAAAGAAAAAAATAAATAAATAAATTCACATTTCCAGCTTCTTTTCCAAACCAGCCTCAGCAGAGGCGAGCAAAACCTCCTGCTGATACTAACTAGCTCAGGGAGGCCCCTTTGTATGTAGCGAGGGACCTTTGAAATACGGTGCCTGGGCTGCTCATCTGCGACCACCCAGCCAGGGATGGCAACCACGCATTCGCAGTAGCCCCCAGACGTGCTGAGATCTTCCCAGGAAGCTCTTCATTTGCCCGATTTGATTCTTGGGGGTAGGAGGTGGGCTGACTGTAGTGCTTCTATTAATCTTCTGCAGCCCAGTTTAATAGGATAAACAGGGGGTAGGGGCAGGGAGTGAATTCCGTTCCACTTCTGCTGGCCTTGAGAGGAAAGCAATGCTTAGACACATTTATCAGCTGGTTGAGGCAGCTCCTACATGGTGAGTTTTCAAAAAGGGGAAAAAGCAAATCTCATACTGAAATTTTATTTTCGGAGCCCACATGAATGCCTATATAATTCCAGTAGTAGTTGCAGTAGGCTGGTAATACATCTTACCCCACTGTTCATTATCAAGGCGAAAACCTAGCAGTTGCCCTGGCCTGATTGATGGATCCCTCAAATGTCTACCAATTTGCTGAGCATGAAAATTAGAATTACATGTCCTGGACACTGCCAGTGTTTCTAAACAACCAGAGGTAAGCACATAACTCTGATAAGACTGTGAAAATGATCTTTCACAAAAACCTTCCTCTCCAGAGAACCACCAGAGCTTCTGTTCGCCGGGAGGTCCCTCACTGTCTTCACCCTAATGGGAGTGAAAGTGTGGGTGAATGCAGATTTTCCCGTTTAATTTCCACCAAGTGTGTGTTCTCCTGCATGGGTTTATATCGCTGCCTAATGAAATAATCAGCTAGTATGCAGTGGGGGAGTGGTGGTACCACGGAGGAGGACCATCCTAAAAGGTCTATTATCCTGTCAATATGTGCACAGAACTCTCATTAATGTTAATTAGATTTACCCGCCAGTACAAAGGGGAGGCTAGACCTTATCCAGCAAGTTTGAAAAAAAAAAAAAAACCCTATCCAGCATTGCAAAACATGGGGAAAAATTAGAAATCATTCCTGCCTCCAAGCAACCTTAACTCGTGTAAAAGACATTTATGTGGCCATTAACCCAAGCAGAAATTGAACTTGTCAGCATTGCATGCAGAATAGATAGAAGGGTAACTGTTCATGAACAATTTCTCAAATGAGTCAAATACAAACGGGGTGGCTTCTTTTTGCTACGCAGTAGGTGTATTTTGTCCATCATCTTAATAGAACAACTGAAATAGGTCTAGATTGTGTATGACATTTGATTCCTGCTTGCCTCTAAGGTAAACGGATGGAGAGCAAAAGAGAGAACTGCTCTTAAAGACATGGCTGATATAAAAAAAAATTACAAACATCAAGGTCACTGCCCCTTCTCTCTCATCAAGCTATTTCTACTCACACAGAAAACGCTGTTATTTTCCTCAAAATAAATGTGAAGATCGGGGTACATTTGCTTCACCTGTACTTCTACCACCTGGCCCAACTCAACATATGCTCACCCTTAATTATTGTAATATCCATAATCTGGCTCATAAACCACCATATGAAAGCCAGAATATCCCTTTGAATTCGAAAAACAGAGCCAGTTGTTCTCTATTTATCTCCTTCAAAGACTAAGTACTCTCAGTCAAAGTGAAACTCTCTCAATGGAGGTCAAAAAATGGGCCCCAACCTCACCCATACCCTCTATGAACTTAGTCTTCAATGTCCATTTTTCATCCTTTCTCTCAAGTCTTGCTACCTCCTATGGGTTCTGCAGAGATATGCCATCTGATCTTGGGTATCAAGACTATTTTAGTTTCTATTTCTGATCATCTTATATGGTATTTCAGCCTCCTTCCCCATCTCCTCTTCTTCCTCTGCCTGACTCTTTTAGCTCACTAGTACACATCGCCATACAGATACACCTTTATTAATGCACATCTCTGAACCAACTTTCTCCATTGAGTGTGAAATCTGTAGCTCTGGGTTTCTGCTGTTGTCTCAGCACCCTGACGGGTACCCAAATCACTGTAGTTGCTCAACACAAATTTCTTGAAGGAATGAAATGAAATGTGTGGCAATTGAGAGTATATCACATTCATGCTCAGTTGCTAGTACGACAGATCTTCTTGTGTGTGTGTGTGTTTGTGTGTGTGTGTTTGGATCACACCCATCGATGAATAGGGGTCAGTCCTGGCCCATGCACTCAGGAATTAGTTCTAGCAGTGCTTAGGGGACCATATGGGATGCTGGGAATAGAACCCGGGTCGGTCGCGTACAAGGAAAATACCCTACCCGCTGTGCTATCGCTCCAGCCCCACGATGAATCTTTTTATAAGGTACCTGAAACTTCCTCTGTCCCATTTTAAGAGAGTAAGAAAAAATATAGTCATATTTCATCTTCAGATTTCTAATTGGATAACAGGACTTTTCAAAAAAAAAAATTTCTTCTTTCATTTGGATGCTTCAAATGTCTTTTACACTCAATTACCACTATTCCTAGATATTTGACTTGAATTTTCTTGTCATTTTTATTTTCCATTCGTGGTTCATGAAATAGATAATGGCTTTTTTTTAATTTTATGTTAACCCTAAACCTCATAATCAGGATGTGAAGAGAAAAAGAGAAAATCTCTTATAGAGTATAAGCTGAAGTACTAGAAACAAGAGCTCAAGCATGAATGTGAAGTTCTGAATTATGCAACCTACCAGTGTTTGTGTGTGTGACATGTTGACAGAAGTTGACACTTAGTGGGTGAGTACCGTGTAGATGTCAGCTAGCATTAAGATTCACAGTTAATTCTGCAGTCAAAATAAAGGGGGATGACCAAGTCCATATCCGAAATCTATACTGTTGCACTGTGGCAGCCTAAAGCATTTCTGATCGCTCAACCATTCCCAGAGCCCTGCGCTCTGGTGAACCTTGATGTGGACACATTTACTCTTAAATTAGATATCTGCTAATTATTCACACCTAAGTGCATTTAGTTCATGGTGGTCATAAAAAGTGCATTTTTTTGTTATCAAAGTTTTTGTCCTTTTCCTGAGCTAATTGCAGTCTTTTACCATAGAAAATAAGCAAGGGGAACATCAGGGACCAAGAGTATCTAAACAAAGTGAGAATGCCTATTACTACTTTAGCAGTTCAGGAAGGCTGTAATAGAAAGTTATCAGCCTATTATAAAAAACAACTTGAAGGTGTGGGAAATTTTCTTTATAATTTATAGGGATTTAAATTCTGACTTTTGTTCGAGAAAGAAAAATGTGTGTGTTTATGATTAAATACTGGAGAGGCTACAGTATTACCATAGTTATTGTATGTAATATGGTAGTCATAAAGCTAAACTTTATAAAGTACTGGGGTTATTCCATTCTTCTCATAAATCATAGCATGAGAAAAGCATGCACTTTCAAACGCACACAAGTAATTAAAGATGTGATCTTTGGAAATACTCTCATATTGTCATAAAGTTGATTGTGTTGCTTATTCTTTTTGAACCAAGCATGATGTATTTTCTGAATTGACTTTTTGTTCTTCTTCTGAATCCTAGAGGTTGTGCCTATTTAAGGGCCAATGATGTTGAGTCTTCTCTGGAGACTGTCCTATAACCACACTCTATTTTGGGTAGGCTTGGAAATTTTGTTTAATCTTTCTCATCTCAGTGAATGAATACACAGAAGAAGTCTTCTACCTGTCTGACAAGGTAATTGAATTACTGTACAACACAGTCAACAAAGTAAATTTGGAGCAGCTGCAGTTAACTTGTGTTCTCATGTTCCAGAGAGTAGGCCCTTTGCAAACAAAAAATGAGGCCCTAACGTGGTGGGAAATGATGGGCATGGACATTAGGAAGGGAAGAAAGAAGACATTTCATTGAGGTTTGAACTAGCCCATCCTAAAGATCATTGAAAAGAAATCATGACTCTAACTAGGGCATTTGCCTTGCACGAGGTTGACCCAGGTTCGATTCCTCTGTCTCTCTCAGAAGGCCCGGCAAGCTACTGAGAGTATTCGATATGCCAAAAACATATCTATAACAAAAACAACATATCAATAAAACATATCAAAAAACCTTATTTATAACAACTTGTCTCAAAATGGAGAAGTTACTGGTGCCCGCTCAAGCAAATCAATGAACAACGAGACGACAGTGGTAATTCACATAAATTGTTCATTCGACTCACACAGTAACCCTGTCAAGTAGGTTGTGATTTTATCTTTATGTTGCCTATGATGATCTGAAGTATTGGAGGTGACATTGGACTTGTGGAAATATTTATCACTCATTGTGTGTTTATTAATTGCTGGGATAGAGTCCTAAGATGCTTAGTTTTCAGTGTAGCCCCATGAACTGCATGCTAAACATTTTGTATGGTTTGGAGGATGAAGATGAAGATGATGATAGTGATGGTGATGATGAACTCTATGCAGGCACCATACTTCAACATCTGAACACAGACTAGAAACACACTTAAGTACACATATACACATGGAAGCATGCATGCACATGTTCAAACCTGTACCCACATACCTTCCCCACCACTGTCTTATCTCTGACACTGTGCTCTTATATCAGCAGATATAGCAGAATACCAACAAAGCAACCTGTTCATGCTTATTTCTGCATGTCTGAGGCACAAACTAATGCCTGTGAAAGTTTTAGGAGTCATACAGTGGCAATAAAAAACTCAAGCTTTTCTTTGTTAAAAAGCTTTTCCAAACTTTTTTGAATTGCAGCTCATAGAGAATAAAAAGTCACTCATTTAAGTGTATATTTTAAAGAATTTTCACATATTTATATCCTATTTGACCATATTAAAATATAAAACTTTGGGGGCTGGAGCGATAGCACTGTGGGTGAGCATTTGCCTTGCATGCAGCTGACCCAGGTTTGATTCCCAGCAACCCATATGGTCCCCTGAGCACCACCAGGGGTAATTCCTGAGTGCAGAGCCAGGACTAACCCCTGTGCTTCTGCCGCGTGTGACCCAAAAAGCAAATATATATATATATATATATATATATATATATATATATAACTTTTCATCACTTCAAAAAGTGTTCTTGTAACCCTTCCCAGGCACCTCTCCCCAAATTTCATCCCAGAAGCCATTAATATGCTTTCTGTCATGATAGATTTATCTGTTCCAGAACATAAGACTTCAATGAACTTGCTCTGTGTGTGTATGTGTGTATTCATGTTTGGGTAGTTGGATGTGTAACTTACTCAATATTTTTTTGTGAGTGAATATATTCCACTAAATATCTCTCCACTTGAGTTGCTGATACATACTTCAGTTACTTCAAATTTCAACTGTTTCAGAGTTGATCATTTATATACAAATCTTTACTTATATGTCTGTCTATAAGTGCATTTCTTCGGGGTAAATGTCCAGATAGAGACAAGCTATATTGTAAGCATGTTCAAAAAAACTGGACCACTGATTTGAAAAGGTTATAGCATGCATCACTCCTACCAGCAGTGTTTGAGAGTTTCCTTTGCTATGCATCCTCACCAACACTTGGTACAGTTACTTTTATTTATTTAAACCACGCTAATGAGTGAATAATGATATATCACTGGGATCTTAATTTGCTTTTCTCTGATGACTAGTGATACTGATGTCTTTACATATGTTTATTTGCCATGTATCTTAATTTACAAATGTGACAGAACTATTTATTTTGTCTGCCCTTTTTATTATGTGTCTGATAATGAGCTTATACATTCAAAAACACTAGTCCTTTGTCCATAAATTAAGTCTTCATATTCTTAATGCTTCATTCTCATTACCATTGATTCTAATACATTCATTTCTTTTACTGTTTCTTCTTTTTTGTGTCCTAAGGTATATTTACCTATACCAAAGTCATAAATGATTTTTTTTCCCAGAGGTCTTATAATTTGAAGTTTTGTGTTTATTTCTGTAGTAATTTTGTGTTTGCAGAGCATTTTGAGGGTCTACACAATTTTTCTAATGTGAACATATAGTTTATCATCATTCTTCTTAAAAGAGTGTTCTCCCCCATACACACTGAATTTCTTTGGAAACTTTGTCAAAAATCAATGGACAACATACAAATGTCCCTATTTCTTGGATGGGTAGATTTAGAGTGAACACTGCATACAAATAGGAGAAGATGCCTTTTAAAAGTATCCTTATCCACTAAGAAATTTATCTTGCAGTTTGAGTAGACTAAACTATTTTTTAAACTAGTTTTTTTGTCCTAGGTCATTAATAAATAGAAGATTTGGGGGAATTTTTCCTCACATATCCAGGCAAGACTTCCATTGATTAATTCATTGAATACAGAAAGAATAGAATTGAGTTTGATTTTTATTTCTTGGGTTTTGTTTATTTTCTTGGTTGCTTTTTTTAGTTGTTTTTTAATTTTTTAATTGGGCTTTCGTTTGTTTGAATTTTGAGTTTGGGATGGTTCTGGTTTTTTTTTTAGCTTGTTTTTCTTTTGGGTAGACACTTCTAGTTTCTGTCTTGCCTCTGTTCTTGGCCTTTTCTATCACAGAGAGGGTAACTAATTGAATTGATAATGAGCCTAATGCCCAGGCCTCTCTGAACAATTGACATTTAGGCCCACACTTGAAAAGAGAGAATAAGTCAGGCAAATATCTGGAAGACTGTCCCAGGCAGAGGCATAAGTAAGTACAAAGACTTGAAGACTTCTTATCAGCTTGAAAGGGCTTCTGCAGTATAATTAAGGGAATGGGGCTAGTCATGGGAGCAGAGAGCTGATGATAGAAGGGATAATCTGACTGCAATATAGAACAGGAGGTGGGAGCAGAAGGACAAGTGCTTGGAAAGGCCACATCTGTACAGATTAGAAAGGGCCTGAATACCAGATTTAGCAGATTAGCTTGAATGAGCAAGCAGTAGGGAACCACTTACCAAAGGGCTGCCATGATAGAGTATTTTAAGATTAATTCAAAGCTTTCTTGTGTACATCAGCCCTGGTGATCAACTATTTAATTCCCTGACATTCATAATGAGTTTGAGTCAAGAAAAGGTTAGTAAGGACCTTTATCATTCTGCAATCAAAATATATATTTAAAAAGGCATAAAATCCACATTTTGTAATATCATAATATTCCCCAAAGTTCTTCTGTTGCCAATGAACACCTATGGCATATGTTGTATGCCCATCTCTCATGTGTACTTACAATTTTTAAATGCAAAAGATGTTTTCTACCAGATTCACAGCTGCCTATCAAGCATCTGTAAGTATCCAGCATGGGTAGGAGATATTTAGTCACTGTTAGGTGGACAAAAAATTATTTAAAGATCAAAAAAATAATCCTACATCTGAGAAGGTGACTGAAAATTCTAAGATCACTATAACTGTGCCAGATAATTACAGGATATTCTTGAGTTGATTGCAGAAATGCAAGAAACCCTAACTTGGAGACTTTTGGAGTCCCCAAATTAAAAGCATATCAGGTTGCTGGAATGATAGTTCTATAAACTGAGCACATACATTGCATACAGGAGGCCTGAGTTAGAGGCACAGTCATGCTATGAGCAGCCCACAGGAAATAGCTAGAGCCGTCTCCAGACACATCCCAAAATAATTTTTTAATTTAATTTTATAAAGCTGTTGACAATAATTTATTATGTTCAATATTTCAACCACCATTACACCTTCCCACCACCAGTATTTAGAATTTTCCCACCACCCCCCAAGCCTGCCTCAAAGGGAGATCCTAAATAATTTATTTTGTATTTTTCGTTATGAATAATCTGCTAAAAATGAGCCCAAAATGTTTCCTTAGAGGAAAGTGTGTGAAAATTGTTGTATCTCACCTTGGATCTTAAGATCTTATCTAAGAGATTACTAACATGTTTTTACAGGTTGATCCTTGTGTACTAATGATATTTTTTTTCATCAACATTGGTTGCCTTCTATCCAAAATAATTTTTAAAGCATAGTCCAGGGCTGAGTATCCCAATCAAAAATAATAACAATGGCTCTACCTATTCTATTTCAGGTGATACAGGCATTTTCTTTATGAATAGTCTTGTCACTGTCTAATATTTCTTTGAACAACGTATACTTTAGATCAAAATGCCACAAATATTTACAAACAAACTCTTCTTTAGAAAACATTCAGGTTAGGTCAGGAAGGAGAACTACTGCTTGGGGATAATAATAATAATTGCAGAAAGAAATGGTTGGGTTCTCTTCAACGTTAAGAAATCACATCACTGTGTAAATCATTCTTACCAATATAATAGTGTTTGGGAACTGATATTTTTGGCTTATTTACTTCAGTTGGCAAAGCTGCAGTGACCTGCCCCCCAATTCCATCTGACACGGCAGGATTGGATGCCAACACACAAGCTGCATTCTGAAGGTTTCAGACCGTTTGCTCTAGTGTAAATCCATGTAGACTGTGTAAAGATGCTGTTCTGCATAGTTTATTTTGTCTCTCGGCCACAGAGTGCTAAGCCCTGGACACAACTGTGTACAATGGGTTTTGGATTCCATGCCCATGGACCACAGCCAGCCTCACACACTGAAGTTAATGACCGATTGTTATCTGCGCATTTCTTTTGATAAGACTATTTCAGCAAGGGGGTAGATCACAAAGTACTGGATTAATTAAGGTCAAATCCCAATGAAACGTGCAATCTATTTTCTCAAGGAAAGAACTTGGAAGACTCACAGGGTGAATTTTATATACCAAAACCCAATTTTTTAAAATAATGTTTAATCAAACTTGAGGCTAAATTTTATTCTCACTTAAAGAGACAGAACAGTAATGCAGCATAATTTAAATGTGCCAGTATATCAGCAGACGGGCAGCATTTATCATTGCTGAGAACCACTGTCATTTACAATGGTGATGAACCACCCCACGCATCCTAACACTCCAAGCACATCTGAATCATCCAACACTGCTGACACTAGTTTATTAACATCTGACAGTAAAAATTGGTCTCTGGGAAACCATTGAATTTGGGTCCAGTGGTGTAATGTTATTCAAAAACATGGGTTTTGATGGAGAATGTTCGACAAAGTCAGCCTTGTGGCTTAATCCACTCATCATTTCTGTTTTCATACTTTGCAAAAACACCAATCCCCACGGGGATCCTAACTCAAGATAAGGTTGTGCTGAATTCTTGAATATCTTTTAAAACGCCTGTTTCCTCTGCAATAGCAATATCCTTTATTCCATCATCTCAATGATATTTTTTCCTATCATATTTTGAAGTCCTTCAGAAGAAATTAACTTGCTTTGTTGGGACTCATAAGTTTCATTGAGCTGAATAACTTTGCATGTTACAGGCTTCCCCACATGGTGTTAGAGATGGGAAATTGTTTCTAAAGACTCTACTGAAAATAAGAGCATTTAAATAGAATTTGTATTTCTATAGCCTGAATATGACCACTTTATCTTTCTTTTCTGATTCCATTTTCCCAGTGTGGATTGTTGTATGGCTGATTAAGTTCCTCTGAATAGTGGTAATGCAAAAATAGTTTCAAGGTCAATTAAATGACAGATCTACAGGTATTTTGGTAATTTTTAAGGAGTCTATCATCCAACATTAGGAGTATCTTAGGAGTTGTCTAGTAGCTGTGCGAGATATAAATGTAGTTAAAAATTAACATTAATATATCACTAATTTAGTCATGCTCTGAGAGAGAAGAGTTTTTTCTGCCTTATATATGAGTTTTGAATAAGGTCAGGACATTTTTGAGAACTTCAAGGTTGGGAAAGTCCTTTAATACTTATGGGTTTTAGATCCTATTTTTGTATAATATGTGTTACTTAACTCCCTCTTAGATATCACCCCTGACCTCTAGACAGGAATGTATGACATCTACTATCTTTGCTTACATTCCACTTTAAGATTATCACCAAGTCTAAATGTACTTTCTAGAAAATTCATCCTATTTGTATGTCTACGACATCACCAAAGTTATTGACAGAATCTCTTCAGCATCACAGTCCCAGAACCTAGCAGAATACAGATTCTATAACACAGTGGAGAAAATGAACAAACAAATGAAGGGATTTCCTAGTTTATGCTCAAGAATAATGTATGATTAGTTCAGCAGTGTACGTGAAAGTATTTCAAAGTACAGTGCTGACAGAAATCAGCATTCCTTCCTTAATAAAATTCACTGTCACTGTCATCCCGTTGCTCATTGATTTGCTCAAGTGGGCACCAGTAACATCTCCATTGTGAGATTTGTTGTTACTGTTTTTGGCATATCGAATATGCCACGGGTAGCTTGCCAGGCTCTGCCATGCGGATGAGATACTCTCCATAGCTTGCCGGGGTCTCTGAGAGAGATGGAGGAATCGAACCTGGATCGGCCGCATGCAAGGCAAACGCCCTACCTGCTGTGCTATCGCTCCAGCCCCCTTTGACAATTAAAACCATAAAGATATTTGAGGGCAAGAATCAAAGGTGGGTTTTTTCAGATTGCTTTCTTATTTTAAATCTTGGTGGTTTTTTCCAGTTACATGAATAGAATCTTACACAAACTGTGTCTTCAAAAACCAGTTGTTCTTTGCAAGTAATACAATAACCTCAATGTTATTTCCTCCAAGAAACCTTTCCACAATTCTTTGTCCCAGTGGAGTGTCTAGGTGCAAATCTCTCCCAGTGCCAGAGATTTCTGCTCTGACTCTAACCAAACTCTGTATTTACAGAAATCTGTACGCTGTATCTCTCAACCAGAGTTGACTGGTTTCTTGCAGGTGGGCGCAACCTTTGTTAGGATAAACCTGCAACTTCCTTTTGAGTCAGTTCAGTCAGTTTGCCCCTGTTACAACCATAGTAGAAAAAAGAAGGGAAGAAGAACATAAGAGAAAGAGGAAAGAGGAAAAGAGAAAGGGAAAATACATAAACTTTAAATTCAGTTAATGAAGTCAATAAATCCAAAGTTCCATTAAAGGTACAAAGTATCCTTCTTTGCATGTCAGCACCCACATCTTTAACTTTGTTTTTCTCCCTTTCCACATGAGTGGGAAGAAAACTGGAACACAATGTTGAGAGGGAAAAAATAGTATTCAGGTTACATGTTTTCATTGTGGGTAATATATTCCCATGTAAAATTATCCAAATAGACTTTGTAAAGGCCCTTAGAAGTTGGAATATATGGAATTGGGGGAGATAAGAGAAATGAGCCACGTGCCACTTCAAATGGGACTTAAATTGTCCATACAAAATGAATATTTAGAAAAATGCCTATGGCCTAAAAATGCAAAAACAAAACCAGAATCTAATGCATCCTTTAAGCCAGAATCTTGGGCTTTATCTTGCAAAAGCATATGAGAAATGTCAAATAAAGTTCAAGGGCAAGTTATGCAAATGGAAAATTAATGGCTTTATTTTTCTCTATGTTAGGCATCATTTCCTAAACATTGGAAGCAAAGTATATATTTAAGCCACGCTTAGATTTATCTTTGACATCTTTTTAAAGAAAAAATGGGAATTAAAATGCAATTTGCGTATATTCTTGTACTTCCGACTAGTCCCATCTAGTTAGCATTAATGTAGAGAAAGCTATTCTTTTCGAAAATGTCACAAAGAACAAATTACTCAAAATGGTACTGTTGATTTTAAGGGGGCTGTTTTCCCTTACACTAATGTAATGAATTCTCTCAATAATGGGACATATTTTTTCCAATTTTTAAAGATAATTTTAGTGCCTCATGATCAGAAAACTCAAGCAGAATGAGAAAGCTCTCTCAGTGTAAAATATTTCAGCACACTTAGATACCAGCCAGCTAGCTCTTGAGGGCAACTTTAAATGTAAGTCAAGTCACAAATGGGTTGAGACTGGTGATCTCACTTCGTCCTTTGGAAACAAAGTCTATCACAAAATCAGTATACATTTTGACATAGTTGGCAGCCTTTGTTTGAAATAGACTTTGAATCAACTGAGCATGGAAACTCAATTTGCCTGGGGACAGACTGGCCTTTAAGTAAAGAGGGTTGATAGTGTCTGGTCAAACAATGGAGAAATCTCCCAACATCTATAATTTCCTGTGTACTACAACTGTAACAGGAAGATGAGGTTTCAAGTCATCAACTGCTCACAAAATGATTATAGATACTTTTTAGAACAGAAGTGTAATAAATGGGTTTTTAAGCTCACTTGAACACGTATTTTTTAGAGTCCTGATTTCACTGCAGACTTTCTTTTATTTCTCCCAGAAGATTATTTTTATATGTGTTATGTCTCTAGCAACCCTGGCCATGGAGAATACCACCTGCTGAGCCGACCACTCTCTGCCAGCCACTGAGATTGCTAATGGTAACATCATACCGGTGAATAAATGACTTCGGATGTCTGATCTAGCCCAGGGGTACAGAGGGCCTGCTCAGAGAAGGCATGATGAAGCTACTTAGTAACCTTGAGGCCCAAATTAGGAATAAGTAAATGTGTAAGCAATTATCCATGGGCACATACTACCTTAAAATAATTGGAACCCATGTGCACATTGCTTTAAGCTTCCCGGTGCTCTCTATCACCTTCCACCTCACTTCTCTGCCGGCACTGAGCAAAATGTAAGAGGAAAGGGAAAGCTCTGCACCAGTCAGCCAAGTTTTGTGGGAATCTTCATCCTTTTCCAGTTGTTGGATATGGATGCATTTTGCAAGTCTTTCACCGCATTCGGAAATTGGGCGGGGGGAGGATGTTAAAGAGGAGCGTGTCTTTTTAAATCACAGAACTTAAGATAGAAAACATGTGTCTTTTTTTTTTTTTGCTTTTGGGTCACACCCGGTTATGCACAAGGGGTTACTTTTGGCTCTGCACTCAGGAATTATTCCTGACTGTGCTCAGGGAACCATATGGGATGCTGGGATTCGAACCCGTTTGCAAGGCAAATGCCCTACCCACTGTGCTATCTCTCCAGCCCCAAAACATGTATCTTAAGTGATTTTCAGATACTGATTAGTAACAGTACATTGTCTCTGGGGTATGTTTTCTAGCATCTACTCTTGGGGATATTTCCAGAAGTTTGTTCCATTCAACTTTAGATGAATGTTAGTAGATGATTGCTCTGAAAGTATAAAAAGCTTGTTGGCTCCACTCTTGGCATCCTACTGCTAAAACTTATCTTCTTCTGTTATGGTGGCCTATTAATATTGAACCGAGAAATTGAAGATTTAATTTTTAAATCCAAATCCTTATTCAGTATAATCAAAAATCTTCAGCAAAAATTCAAAACAGGTGGGAGGGAGAGAGAGAGAGAGAGAGAGAGAGAGAGAGAGAGAGAGAGAGAGAGAGAGAGGATAAGAGAGGAAATAATATAAAGGAAGAGGAGAAGGAAAATAAGAGGAGAAGGGAAGGAGAGGGAAGGAATAAGAAGAAAGAAGTTGGGAGGAAGGAAGCAGGGAAGAGCGGAGGAAGGGAGAAGAGGAAGTAAGAGGAAATGAAATGAAGGGGTAAGAGGAAGAAAGATAGTCTACAGACATGGTTAGTTTATTTTAGGCATTCCCATGTTCTAACAGTGAACTGGACTCTGAATCCACAGAAGGCAGTTTAGAAGCAGGTTAAATTTTACTGAGGTTATACTCCAATCTTTATGTTTAGCTTTAACATAATATTACGAGACATAAGCAGGGCACCTAAAATAAAATACTCATACTGTATTTTAAGTTATTCTAATTGCCTCTCCTGCTCTAATTTTAATGCATCCAAATCGTTTTTATCATATAAATGAAGTTTTAAAATGTCAGCCAAAATCCAAATTCCAGAATTTTATTAACAGCAAATAGTTGAGTAAAGTATAAGGGTAGGGAGGCCAGATCTTGTTTTTTCCACTGACTTAGCATCTGTCTTACCTGTTTTATGCAGTCAGGTACAATTGGTGATACACCGTTGTTGGGAGCAATTTGGATACGGTTTTTTCTTACTTGTAGTGGATCTATTGCAAGAAAGTTTGCTTCCCAGCTGAATCAATTAGGAAAGGCATGAGTTTGGATAAAATAAGTTGTAAGATGCCAAATAATATCCAACTCTACAGTTAAAGAACCCATTATCTTAAATGTGAAAAAATAAACCAGTCTAAATTATATAGTGTGATGCTTTCCTACACACACACACACACACACACACACACACACACACTCACACACAAACACATACACACACACACACCCTACTTGCTCCTAAGGAAAACTTACACTCACAGCTAACTATATAAGACACTCAAATGAGGCTTAAAATATGAAGCACTTAATTCGTGCCAGGTTTCTAGCATCTTAAGATTCAAATGCCAGTACTCAAATGCCAATTTCCTTATCAATGCGTAGATTAAAGAAAAGGAAATAAATAAATGGTACATGAAAAAAATTTAATGAGTCTACATCTCTCAATTGAGTGATAGTGAAGAGATTTTCTTTGATACTGAATTGTGATGACTTCTTGAACAAGAGCAAATCCACACTTTGATTCCAACGCTTGATTTTTAATGTATCATAAGACTTTCCAGCAAGAAAAGTTTATTTTATTGAATGCTTTGACGTGGAATGTGAGCTGGTTTCTTTGAATACATTTTCGAATTGATTTCTTCTGAAGACACAACATATTACCACTGTAGCAAGAGAAATAATTCAATTTGACTGGACTGCTTGTATAAGGGCTGTCTCAAACAGATGCGAGGTCAAATTTTTTAATAGCTAAAACAAAATTCAAAATACTATATTTCAGGAAGACAAGAAGTATATTAAAATAAATCAATGACTGGTTGAATGGGGAGAAGATGCTAATTGCCTCTGTTGTTTTCAAGACTTCTTTCTCATTCTTTCTCTCTTTTAGGTTGTTGTGTGGTTCTTTAGAGTCAATGTCTATATACAAGAATATTTTTGGCAAGAAGTCAAGTCTAAATTGACCCAGAAAGCAAGCTCTTTTTGCAAAAGGTTGATCTTCTCAATGCATTTCATGTCTAAAAATTATATAGGTATTGCAGAGCCAAATTTAGCCCTGATTCCCTAAAATAGATATCTACACACAGACACACACATACACACATGCACACACGCATGCACATATATTTACACACACTTGTGTGTATGTGTGTGTGTGTGTGTGTGTGTGTGTGTGTAGTTATTTGACTTCAGATAGAATTGGGATTTTTACATATCACAAGGCATAAGCTGTCCTCAGAGCTTCAGTCAACAAGTTCTGAACCTGTATGGCCCAAAGTCCTTCAATGAACTGTATATATTAAATTCAAGTCTCCATCTTCAAAGGCCCCTGGCAGTGGATATAACACAAAGATGAAAGACTTGGTAAGAGAGATAATTAAAACTTAATGGATGCTTGTTGTATAAGTAGGTGGAAAGAAAAATGATAACTTTAGGTATTCACAGGGAATTTATAAAGAGATCTATGTGTTATGAGTAATTAATTTTGGATAGTTAACACTAGGAAGATGACCCCTCAAAGATGGAGGTCAAGGTTAAGTGCCCAGCTCTCTCTTCTGTTTTATGGGGTGTTTTATACTCAATGTAAGAAAAAAGACAGTATGTCCCTGAAAGCCGGAGAAAAGCTGACCTCTTTTGAAATTCTCTCTTGAATTGATTCAGATTAAAGCTCTGACCTTTTGATTTTATGAGGTCTTCCCTAAAAGGCCTCCAAAGATTAAAGGGCATGATATGTACCTTGGGGAAAAAAATAGACTGATTAGGGCCTTTGACTGGGTTGCTTCAGAAAATAGAAGTATCTCTTGCCTTAGGTGTGACCACAGAGGCATTTGCTCCAATTGTCCATAGCCACAGTCTCTCAGGAAATGGCAGATCCACCAACAAAGTAAGATGTGGACTTAGGGTGTCAGAAAGATGAGGGATAATTTTACAAAGCTTTCAGAACTTCAATCTTCAGTAAGCTACTATATCTGCCAAGTGGCACTACTTTTGTTTGTGGGTGTCAGATGACTCTGGCTTGAATGAGCTTTATTCATGCACATTCTGTTTGAAGAAGAGTCTTGCTGTGTTCTTTTCTTTTGTCATTCAGGTGTCTGTATAGTACAGTAGCATTGCTTTCTACTCACCCAGCCATCCCGCCTCAATTCTGTTCTTCCTCTCATCGTCTCCCCAATACTCTTAAGTTTCTCAGTGTGGCTGAAAAAAAAAATAGATTGCGTCTGATGGCAAACGGAGAATATTTTGATGGAGCTATTTTTCCCCTTTCTTCTGTATGATGTTATTTGTATACTGCATGCACTCAAGGTTGTCAACAGAAAACTGTCGACAGAAACTCAGCTGTCAAACATTTACCAAGGATGAGAGTCAACATAGAAGCAGGAACGGCCATTAGGAAAAGAAACTTGAAAGTTAAAATGCAGTAAGAAAGGGAGTGTCAGATAAGATTTACATGGATTTGTTAGAAATAAAAAATCAAAAGCGCTTAATGGTAAAATTCCATAGAGTACCTAAGTACCTGACTTCCCAAGAAAAAGTTCAACGTGGTCCTCCTATAAATGACTCCATTTTTTTTCTCAATATTCTGAATACTTGGGGTCAGAGCTATAGGACAGCAGGCAAGGCCTTACACGTAGCTCTTGCCTGGGTTCGATCCCAGGCTTGATCCACATTTAGTCTACCATGTTCCACCGGAATACATCCCTGAACACAGTGCCAGGAGTAAGCCCACTGGATCTGCCCCTCTCCCCCGCCACTGGCTATCACTCCACTTGTATCACTTGTTGTCCTGTTGCTCATCAGTTTGCTCGAGCAGGTGCCAGTATCGTCTACATTTGTCCCTGTCACATGCTAATGTAGCCCAATGGCGTCTGCTTGCTCCAGGAACATGAAGAGCCTCAAGCCATTCATTCAGGGTCTTGACAAAGAAGTCTGACCATCTTGTAGGCAGGCAGCCACATGTTCTTCTGACATCTCGAGAAATCCAGTCGGTAACAGCTCTAGTCCAGTGGTTGTCTCAAAATTATATTACAGATAGGCTGGAGCCTATCTGATGTTCAACGCCTTGGCAAACGAGAGACAGCATCTCCGATTCTTGATCATCAATGGAGGTTGGAACTTCAGATTCCTCTCACTTGAGGGAAACGTGATATTTCAAGCATAGTTCTTTTGATTCCTCTTTGGGAGACTTGAACAGCGCCCTTATCCTGTTGTCATAGAGCTCAGGTCTCTGAGGCATATGTTAGTGCAGGAAGAACGGTGGAGTCGAAAAGATGTGCCCGGAGCCGGAGGTTCTTCGTCCTCTTAACCACCAGCTAACCAAATAAAAATTCTGAATCCTCCAAGCCAGAGAAAAATATGCAAATTGGTTCTGGTGAAAATGTAAAATTTCAAAACAAAATTATCAGACTTTAGATTCTTCTAGTAAAACTAAATTGAAAACTATGAAAATCAAGTTTTCAGAGAGTCTCTTGCCCACATGCCTGGCTGTCTTCCCCGGGGCCCCTGGAGTTGATGGACTCCAGCTTCCCTCCCCACCCCAAGTAGAGCTCCCGGAGGCTGAAGACCACCGGAACCTAGCCACAGCCATTCTCAAGGCCCCTCTCCACACATTCGGACAAGCCTCACGCATGAAGGTACCGGCAGAGGAACCCAGGTGTGTGTAATCCTATCAACGGCCAACATCCAGAGACTTAAAAGCAAGCTCCCAGAAGTGGTATCTTATAACCTACTTCTCCCTCTGGGAGAAACTAGCAAGCTACTGAGAGTTTCCTGCCCACATGGGACAGCCTTGAAAGCTTCCCATGGTGTATCCATATGCTAAAGCCAGTAACAAGCTGGACCTCATTCCCCTGACCCTGAAAAAGCATCCACTGTGGCATCATTGGGAAGGCCAAGTGGAGAGAGGCTTCTAAAATCTCAGGGATAGCATGAATGGAGATACACAAATCTCAGGGATACACATCAACAATCAACGAGATTTCGTGATTCATGACGTGATTCGTGATGAAAATCCATGTACTTTCGTAGATAAATTGCTGGTGATCATTTACTTGCACTTGGAGAAAAAGGTAAATATTGCTGCCTACTGAAAATAAAAAAACATCATTATAAAACACATTCTCAGTAATGGATTACTTATTTCCTGGGTTAAAAACCCCAGGACTGGTCTGGGGGTCCCAAGGAAAGACAATCAGGACCCTGAGTGGTTGAGAGCCTCCCTGCTATGGACACACTCAAGTATATACAACCGTAGAGCATGGATTTTGTTAGTTTTATTGTATTTATTCTTGCCACATCATTTATTTATTGAACACTTATTGCAACTTATTTCATCTACCAATTACTTCAAAACAAAGCAAAAACACATCCATCCCTTGGTTTGTCTAACCCTGTGGCACCCTTAGCCTCTCTTCCACACTGCAGGGCTGATATCAAGTCAATTGTAGTGCCTAGTGAAATTTCTGTCTCAGATATTGTGTTCACACTTAAGTCTGAATCCAGACCAGAGGCATCTGTTGCAATTTTGTTTCTCCTACCTCTGTTGTGTTCTGCCATAATCTCCCTGTCTTTTGAATGTGAATTTTTTTGCTGATGAAGTCCAGAATGATTTTTTAAAGACCAAAAAAAAAAAATCCCATCTGGGGATGCCCCGAATCTCTGCTGCCTCACACGCCAGTGTCCCATGGAAAATTGGGCTGATTGCTCTCCTGGCTCAGATGTTCCCTCTCCTTCCTTTGACGGGAAAGCACTAGTAGTTTGGGGATGATTATTGCCTCGAGGTACCATTCTGGAAAAGGTTCCAAAACAGCCACTATTCCCTCTTTCTTTTTACAGAAGTTTATTTCTTTTTTTTTAAATTAATATTTTATTTTTAATTAGTGAGTCAACGTGAGGGTACAGTTACAGATTTATACATTTTTGTGCTCATGTTTTTCCCTTACAAAGTTCGATAACCCATCCCTTCACCAGTGCCCGTTCTCCACCACCAGTAAACCCAACATCCCTCCCCCCCTCCCCAGTCCCGTCTCCCCCCACCCCACACTGCCACTATGGCAGGGTATTCCCTTTTAATCTCTCTCTCTGATTAGGTGTTGTGGTTTGCAATAAAGGTGTTGAGTGGCCATTATGTTCAGTCTCTAGTCTATATTCGGCCCACATCATCTTTCCCCCACATGACTTCCAACCACATTTTACTTGGTGTTCCCTTCTCTGAGTTGCCCAGAATGAGAGACCAGCCTCCAAGCCATGGAGACAACCTCCTGGTACTTATTTCTACTATTCTTGTGTGTTAGTCTTATAGTCTATTATTCTATATTCCACAGATGAGTGCAATATTACAGAAGCTTATTTCATGAGAAATTTTTTCATGCCTTCGACTGAAGAATTATTTGCTGACCTATAACATTAGATTGGTCTCAGAGATAGACATGATAAATCAACATGTGTTTATAAGACATTAAGTTGAACATTAAACATTCTCTTCTGCTTTGCCCACTCTTCTATCTCTCTAGCCCCCATTTCTATCCTACATCTTACAGTTGATCCTCTTTTACCCAATTTACTCACCCATCACCCACCTTAGTCCTTCCCTCTGGGTCTGTCAGTCTAAATGTTTGTTTTTGTTTTAATTTGTTTATTTATTTTATTTCTCTATGTGCCACATCTGAGAGCAGTGACCTGGGGTTTGCCTTTGTCCCCAACCGACACACTTCCCTAACCATGCCATCCCCTCCATCATCCCTGTGGTTGCAAATGGCAGGATTTCTTTCTTTTTTATTGATAGCTAGACCATCTTCTGTCCTTATGCCCCATAGCCTCACTATTGAATTATCTGTTGATGTGCACATAGCATGTACTCATCTCAAGGCTACTGTAAGTGATAATCCAAGGAGCATAGGGTCCAAATCTCTTCAATTAGTGGGCATATATTTTTCATACAAATCACCAGATGTGGGACAGCAGTATTGCATAGCCTTTCTTTCTTGCATTCTTTCTTGCTTACTTGCTTTTTAAAAAAATTTGGGCCAAATCCAGAAATGCTCCTGGCTCTGCACTTAGGAATTAATTCTTGTTGACCATATGGGGTGTAGGGATCAAACTTGGGTTGGTGGAGTGCAAGGTAAGAGCCCTACCTACTGTACTAACAATCTGGACCCTGCATAGAATTTCTATGCTCAATTCTTAGGTATCTATATCACAGCAGGTAGGGTGTTTGCCTTGCACCTGCCCAACCCGGGTTCGATTCCTCGGTCCCTCTTGGAGAGTCTGTCAAGCTACCAAGAGTATCCTGCCCACACAGCAGAGCCAGGCAAGCTACCCGTGACCTATTCAATATGCCAAAAACAGTAAGAACAAGTCTCGGAATGGAGAGAGGTTACTGGTGCCCGCTTGAGCAAATCAATGAACAATGGGACGACAGTGCTACAGTGCTACAGTGATGTATGCTTTCCATAATGTGCCAATTTCCATCCAACCAAATGTGTGGTTGTATGTGTATTGCCTTCCTTTCTAAAGCCTCTCTAATGCTTCAGTCCCAGCTTTATGATAAAAGCCAACTTGGTGAGGTTTTTTTTTAATCTGTAATTATTTTACAAATGTATTCCTGTCACTGTCATCTCATCCCGTTGCTCATTGATTTGTTCAAGCGGGCACCAGTAACCTCTCTCATTGTGAGACTTATTGTTACTGTTTTTGGCATATCCAATATGCCACGGGTAGCTTGCCAGGCTCTACAGTGCAGGTGAGATACTCTTCTTAGCTTGCCAGGCTCTCCGACAGAGGCAGAGGAGTCGAACCCAGGTCAAGCCGCGTGAAAGGCGAACACCCTACCGTTGTGCTATCACTGTAGCCCAAATGTATTACAATGCCTAAATATCATCTCGACTACAAATCAGTACCTGTGTCCCTGTTCCCAAAGAGAATCACAAGGACCTCTGTTCCTGGCTACCTGCTAGAAGAATCCTGACACAGACTTCACTGGGATTGAGGCTAGAATGGAGAGTGAGTTATGCTGAGAAATCTCTTCCATGGATTTCAAAATGATCTTCCTGCCATTGCAGTCTGGTTTACGAGGTGAAAAAGGAAAGACAGTGAGGGCCCGTTCCCGGACCTGTCCACTGAGTATTTCCTAGAGAGACACATGGCAGAATATTTCCTTAATATTACCAAGTTATTCTCCAAACTCCCCGTGGATTTTTTTCTATTAGGTTACCTCAGAATGCCATCGCTAATGTTGAGCCTATTTCTTGCTTTATACAAAAGTCAAGTAGGCAGAAAAATCCATTCAAGATTTGACTTGGTATCTTCTGTCTTCTCCAAAGAAAGCCAATCCCAGGGAACAAGAGCGTGTATAGAAATCAACTTCTCTCCTAGAATACATGGGGGTGTGGGTGAGGTGCTGGCCAAGAGTTCGTAGAGATGCTGAGAGTGAAATGGTCGCTTGTTTCAAATATAATTTAAAGGCATTGTGTACTAACATGGACCTGATCTCTGAGAGAATAAAGACAAGTCCATCTCTCCAGAGTGCGAGGCCTTTTCCACAATAGCCAGTAAATTGACTTCCTTCCTCCCCCTCCCTGTACTGTGCCTCAAGACACAAAACTACAAACTATTATCTTGACCTGATGGATGGGTGTGGCTTTTTTACCTACCCGAGCCACATTTGTGTGCTTGAGTAACATGGTTCTCATTTTCCACCAATCTATCTCTCTCTTCTCTCTCTCCTCTCTCCTCTCTTTCTCACTCCTCTCTCCTCTCCTCTCTCTTCTCTCTGTTTCCTCTCTCCTCTTTCCTATCTTCTCTCCTTTCCTCTCTCCTCTACCTCCTCTCTCTCTCTGGCCTCTCTCTCCTCTCTTCTCTCTCTTCTCTCCTCTCTCCTCTCTCTCCCTCTCTCCTCTCTATCCTCTCTCTACTCTTTACTCTCTCCTCTCCTCTCTCTCCTCTCTCTCTCCTTTCTCCTCTTTCCTCTCTTCTCTTCTCTCCTCTCTCCTCTCTCTTCTATCTCCTCTCTCTGTCCTCTTCCTCCTCTCTCCTCTCTCTCCTCTCTCCTCTCTCCCCTCTCTCCCTCTCTCCTCTCTCTCCTCTCTCTCCTCTTTACTCTCTCTCCTCTCTCTCCTCTTTCTCTCCTTTCTCCTCTTTATTCTCTTCTCTCCTATCCTCTCTCCTGTCTCCTCTATCTCCTCTCTCTGTGTCCCCTTTCTCCTCTCTCCTCTCTCCCTCCTCTCTCATCTCTCCTCTCTCCTCTCCTCTCTCTTCTCTCTCCTTTCTCATCTTTTCTCTCTTCTCTCCTCTCCTCTCTCCTCTATCTCCTTTGTCTCCTCTCTCTGTCCTCTCTCTTTTCTCTCTCTCTCCTCTCCTCTCTTCTCTCTCTCCCTCTCTCCTCTCTCCCTCCTCTCTCTACTTTACTCTCTCCACACTGTTTACCACTTCTCATCATCACACAAACCATTTGTGAATGCATCAGCTACTTCAGACTGCACTCTTTGATTCTGTGATCTGTCTTTGGGCAGGGATGCCTTGTGCGTCTGCGAGGATGGTGCAGTTCCCATCTTTGTAATCACCTGTTGAGAACCCGTAAGCAATGTGGCAGGTGGATAGCTCTGGAAACCAGAAGAATAAGGTTTACCTATAGTCCAGTTGTCTCTGTCTTTTCTTCTGTAAAATTAAGATCATAATACTTAGTCTCTAGGGTTAACTCATACATGTAGTAAACCTCATGCAGAATGTGGAGTATACTCAATAAAGGGCCCAATAAGTATTGGTTATTTCAGCTGCTATTGAAAACTAGTTGATTCCTAGAACCACTAAAAGCCTACTAAGTTGTTTATTTGTTTGCCTTATTTGTTTAGCTAGTCTCAACCAGATCCCCTGTCCCTGCTTTCCATGGACTGGAGAGTGTTTGCCTCCTTGTCCTTTCTCCATGGCTGGGTTGGACCTTGTAACTGCTGGAGATTTCTCCCTCGGAGGGAAAAAAGCTATCAGATCTCTGAAATGTTCACCTGTGCTCTCTCACCGTAGCACTGTAGCACTGTCGTCCCATTGTTTGTCGATTTGCTCGAGCAGGCACAAGTAGCGTCTCCATTGTGAGACTTGTTACTGTTTTTGGCATATTGAATACACCCCGGGTAGCTTGCCAGGCTCTGCTGTGCGGGCAGGATACTCTTGGTAGCTTGCCAGGCTCTCTGAGAGGGGCGGAGGAATTGAATCCATGTAGGCTGCATGCAAGGCAAATACCCTACCCACTGTGCTGTTGCTCCAGCCCTAAGAAATGGGTGTTTCATTGTTGCATGAAGGAAGCTGATTAACCAAGTAAGGGGTGGTTCTCCTTATTCAGAGTTGCTCATCAAGCTGGCAAAACTCTGCCCAAAACCTCGACCCTCCTTCCACCAGACCTGCCCCAGGCGTGATGCCAGCCAGTCCTGGCTCGGTCCTGGCTCAGGCAGGGCAGCAACATTCACAATTTCTCTTTGGGTCTTTTTGGTCCCTCATGTCACCTGGTCCCAGGTGAGCAGCATCTGTGAGGGAAGCAAAGCAGACGCCCTCTGAGCTCCCCTGCTCTTCCTCCAGCCTGCCTCCTCATCCTTTGGGAAAGCCTGAACCCCTCTTTCTTCCACATTCAATGGTTATCTCCACACACTTTTATCTTGGTTCATGACACAAAGATTCATTGATGAAAAGTGTCTAGAACATTAACCACATAGAAAAACGCAGAGAATACAGAGAAGAATTGCAATGAAAAGAGCAAAGGCCCAGATTCATTTCACTCGGATGTCAGTATCGTGTCTATTTCCAAGTATTTCTTTTCAGTTCAGTGATTCTGAAATTTGGGATGTGTGGAGACCTGGGCTATAACTTAGTGCCTATTATTACCAATGCTCTATTGTACACTTGAAATCTTGTTAAGAAGATAAACCTACTGTTAAATGTTCTTGCTGTTTAACAGTTGGAATTTTCATATATATGTACATGTGTGTATATGTAGACAAGATATGCACATATATTTTTAACTTGATATTGGTTTCTAATTTTCATATTAGGGGCCTCCATAGAGGTACTTGGAGATCTAGGGCCAGTACCTGACAATACTCAACCTATTGGTCACTGTCACTATCATCCCATTGCTCATGGATTTGCTCGAGCGGGCACCAGTAACGTCTCCATTGTGAGACTTGTTGTTACTGTTTTTGGCATATTGAATATGGGGAGCCACGGGGAGCTTGCCAGGCTCTGCCCTGGGGGTGGGATACTCTCGGTAGCTTGCTGGGCTCTCCGAGACGGGCAGAGGAATCAAACCCCGGTCGGCCGCGTGAAAGGTGAACGCCCTACCCACAGCACTATTGCTCCAGCCCAGCCTGTTGCTACTGAGTATCAAATATTCAACATCTCAGCCTAAGGGCTTGAGGGTTCTGACCTAGCACTGCAGGCTACTTGGCCCCATGATGCTGGAGGCCAGGAAACCAACAACCAGCAGGTTGAAGGAGCCACCGAAGCTTTGCCAATAATGCTGGCATGTCACACACAGAGATGAGGTTTGAGGTAGAGGCCTCTTGAATACAGGCATATGGCTTCAGCTCTACATGCTGTCGGCCCTACCCCTCGCTTAGAAAGTTTTTTTTTTTTAATTTCACAGTATTGGCTGATTGTCTTATACATACGATCCAGGAAAACCAATCCAATCTGTCGTTCCACTACTAAGCACGTTAGAAATGTTGACTGACATTGGTATCCACTAATAGGCACTTCAGAACTTTGCCTGATTGTTAAAAATAATCTAAGTCATCCGCACTTTATAATTATTCTCACAAGTACTTTAGATCTTCCAAATATTTCTGAATTAATAAATTGTAAATTTCTACCTCAGTATCTTTATCCTATTAGTGACATGAGTCAAAGTGTGTAAGGTTTGAGTTTCTGGACCTTCGTCATTAAAATTGGAATATCAATACAGAGAGAGAGAGAGAGAGAGAGAGAGAGAGAGAGAGAGAAAGAGAGAGAGAGAGAGAGAGAGAGATACAGACATACAGCACTATAGCAATGCACTGTCATCTGGTTGTTCATTGATTTTCTAGAGCAAGCACCAGTAATGTCCCCACTATAAGACTTGTTGTTAGCGTTTTGGGCATATTAAATATGCTTTTGGGAGCTTGCCAGGCTCTGCTGTGTGGGAGGGATACTTTTGGTAGCTTGCCGGGCTCTCCAAGAGGGACAGAGGAATCAAACCTGGGTCGGCCATGTGCAAAGCAAACACCTACCCGCTGTGCTATTGCTCTGGTCCACAGACATATATGTGTGGATACATAATATATGATATATATTATATATACCATTAAATTTGGTATTATCTTCCTCATTAGTGTTTTTCCAATTTTTACCACCTTGAAATGTCTGGCATATGACATTTTCATCTACAACACATACCATGAGCCACCAACTGTAGTACCTGTCTTGCCTCTCCCACAAGAAAAGGTGTTAGATGCAAATGAATGTGAATGAATTCAGGATACACCCACATCTAAAATAAATAACTTTTCTATATTAAACCCACCTGCATTTCACAATGAAGAGGTTGAGATCTATGGTGTTAAAATACACAACAAATGGTAACCACCCAACTCAATAAAGGTACTACTATTTCAGTAATTATATAAAAGTGGGGGGTCCATTTCTCACCTTGCAGAAATCTCACCTGAATGGATAAATATTTTACAAGTTTGGATACCACCTGACAAGAAACAATTAAGGCACTCAGTACTTAATTTGTTAATTTGTTACTTGATTTAAATTAAAGATAAATTAAGCTCTGTTCTTTATTTATTAGCAAGATTCAAGTAAACAAACTTTAGATAAATAAATAGAGTTGGGCTTCTTTGTGCCAGATTTTAATTATGAAATAACTTTCAAAGACAGCACCTCATTTGTTACACTTAGAATAATTTCAGAAAGCAAATCTCTTAGCCATAATTGATAGCTTTTAGGTATCGCAAATACTTGCTTATTAGAAAAGCTAAATAGTTTTCTTCTAGGCAAACATTTGACCTTTATTGATTCGTAAAATGAAATTACCAGTAGTCATTTAAATGAGAATGAGCACTTAAAATATGTAAATAAATAATTGTTATATGTGCAATCTCCAATATATGGAGAACTGAATTATAATTAGGAGAAATGTACTGTCAATTTCCATAGCCAATGAGGTGACGTTATGAAAAGGCTCTGTAGCTGTATAATTCAGCATTTTAAACTACCTCAAATGATTTTCATCTGTGCTGACCAGAAAATTTTTGTCATAGAAATTTGGTCCCCACTCTCAAGAATAAAGGGGGAAAAATACTCTTTTGTCTATCACCTGAAAGCTTCCCCTTCCTGGGGTTCAATCTGAAAGATGCTGCAGCCGCTCCACATCAAGCAGGTTTTAGAACTCTCCTTGAGGATGTCCCCACCATCAGGGAACCCTAAGCACCTCCTTTATGTGATCGTGTGATCGATCCTTTCAAGTCTATGTCTTCAAGTGATTTCAGGGACCCCCTTAATCAGGGTACAGAGACCCTATGCAGTCTCCTTTACCTCCTCCGCATAGGCTTTTGGTCTCAGCATTCCTCAGTCTCCTTTGCTGCTGACCACCCAAACCGTGGTCAGTCAGCCTGCCCTCAACCCGAAGAATAGCTCTGGCTTCACCCCACCCCACATACATAGAGCATTATCTACCTTATGAGATGGGTGTAAGGATTAGTTCTGTCAAAGCAAGCATCCCGTTGCAGACGAGACCGGGTGTGTTCAGGGTGGTATGGCCGTAGACTTTTCCTCTAAGGATACTTTTTTGTAGCATCTTCAGCGGTTTTTTCATAAACAAACAATACAAAATATATTATTTCAGTTTTGCTTTGGGACAGGGATTAAGGTTCGGGATGGAAACATTCGAAATATGGTGGTGGGAAAGTGTAATGGTGGTGGGATTGGTGTTTGAATATTAAATGTAATCAAATATTGTGAACTACCTTATAAAATTTTTAAAAATTAAATAAAACAAGCATATGCCCAGAATTGATATTCAAGATGCTTTGTACCCTCTTGGTATAGAGCAAATGTTCTCCTGGTGCCTCTGAATTCAGTAAGCTGGCTGAGAGACACTCTGCATTTTCCAAGCTAAAAGGAACGTTGAACCTAAGATTTTCTGCAGAGACTGGAGAGTTAGTACAGAGCTAAAGGTATTTATCTGGGATGCAACCAGCCCCAACCACATGGTCCCCCAAGCACCGGTAGAGCTCAGAACACAGAGCCGGAAATAGCTTCTGATCTTCACCAGACAATGGCTGAAAAGCCACCTGTGTGTGACTGCAAACACACACACACACACACACACACACACAAACACATGCATGCACGCACGCCATTTCACAGAGAATGTGACTCTTAACATTTGGCAGGAATGAGTCATCTAATTAGGAGGACTAATGATTTGAGAAAATGGAGAGACTGTGTTTGCAAAGCAGAGTTATAAGATTTTACTAGCCAGGAAAGAAAGTTTGGAGAAAGTAAGGTGACACAGGCCAGGTGAAAACAAGTTCAGAGAAAACCACAGGGCCGGAAAGATTGCTCAGTGGGAAGAGGGCTGACCTGGGTTCTGTTCCTGACACCACATATGGTCCCCCAAGCACCACCAAAAGTGATCCCTGAGTGCAGAGCCAGGAGTAAGCCCTGAGCTCTGCCGGCTGTGCCCCAAACCACAACAGCCCCCTCCAAAAAAGTAAAGAAAACCACAGGGGCCCCAGAAATCTGATTTAGGAAGAACTTTTCCAGGAAAAGAGCTCAGGGAACCTTAGAACCCCTGAAGATAAAAAGTTTCCTATCATGGCTGGCACAGCAGAGCCTGGCAAGCTCCCCGTGGCATATTCAATATGCTAAAAACAGTAACAAGTCTCCACAATGGAGATGTTACTGGGTGCCTGCTGGAGCAAAATTGATGAGCAATGGGATGACAGTGATACAGTGATCCTGGCTGGTGTTGGTACTTTTGTTCTGTACCCTGACCCTCCCAGGCTGGCTACTCAAGACTATCTCTTCCCAATTCAGGCAACCAAAAGAACTCACAGAAAATCAGGATAGCCTTTGATGGGAGAGATGGAGACCCTGAGGAGTCCATACGCAAGACAGGGGTGGGGGAAGGAGGAGCGAGAGGCCAAGGTCGGAAGAGGAAATGGCCATATCTGGAAAAACCATTTCTGAAATGAAGAGAATTGGGTTGTTTTAACATGAACCACGGACGCAAATGCATGAAAGACACAGTCCTGAGAGAGGATCAAACCCTGAGAACCCCTTCACAGGAACTGGAAGAGCGCAGGAAGAAGATAAAAGCAGGATGGGGCCCTGGACTTGGTTTCCAGACACAGAGAACCGGGACTGAGAGAAACCTGGCAACACTATCAAGGGAGCCCATCACATCTCCCAGGCAGGCACGGGAAGAGAGAGACTAACCCCCTTAGCCAGGAGGGCCCAGCCCCCACAGGTTTCAAGAGGAGGAAAGAGGCACTGACAGCGGGTAGGGCATTTGCCTTGCACGCTGGCTGATCTGGGTTCGATTCCCAGCATCCCATATGGTCCCCTGAGCACCGCCAGGAGTAATTCCTGAGTGCATGAGCCAGGAGTAACCTCTGTGCATCGCCAGGTGTAGCCCAAAAAGCAAAAAAAAAAAACAAATACTTGGCCTTTTTTTTCCCCCCCAAAAAGGGAAGAAAATACCTAATATGTGTCTGGAAAGGCCCTGAGGGAATTAAACATTAAAGGGGGCCTTTCCTACACAGAATCCAGGAAGCAGAAAGGAAAGAGGCAGAGCAGAGGCAGGGATGCGAGTCTGGCTCTCTGTGTGTACAAAGACAGAAGCTGTGGGCAGAGCTGAGGCAGCAGGGGACAGATTCCAGCCCAGGCAACAGGGTTGCCTGGAAAAACTGCAGCTTATTGAGTCGAAACAATTATTTTTGTCGGCGGTGATCTTATTTATAAAGGGAGAAATCATGCAAATATCGGTGGGTTTATTTCTTTCGACTTAACTCTTTACATTTTTGTTGAGGAAGCAAAATAAGCACTAAATTAAGCCTGATTTTATAAAACTCAGTGTCCTTGGATGGCTACCCTGCTATGGGCTAGGGAATTCAGCTCAAAATTTATAGCACTGATATAGGGTTTTTTCCCCCCGTATTTCTTATGTTTGTGCTGCAGTAATGAAGAAATATAGAAGCCGTCTGGTGGTCAAATAATATCTCTAAATTCCCATGGATAAAGCCTCCCCTTTATATTTCAAAGTTATTAAGTTCGGGTCCTGTTATGGTTCTATTTTTATTAGTTTTTTCCCCATCAATGCAATTATTGATTGATTAATTCTTATTGGCTTTCTAAAGTAGAAAAAAAATATGGCTGGAGGAAAGCACTTGCAGGGGGGGGACAAGTCAAGTGGAAAGTGGAAACTGGACACGGGAAGCCAAAGCTTGGCCGGGCAAAGAGCCCAGCTGCCTCCAGCCAGGGCTAGAATGAAGCAGACTGAGTATCAAGCTAGGGGCCAAGTAATAAGTTTTGGCACAGTGGGGTACAGGTCCCCATCCTGAGCAATGGTAGGACTCTCATTCCCTCTACCTCAACACTGCTGTCTGTGAGACAGGCTTGGCTGGTGGTCCTTTCTAAGATGGGCACAGAGAAGGCAGGTGATCTGCATAGTGTCACACAGCAAAGACATTACTGAGCCAGAATTTAAACTCAAACTGATTTCTCCCCTCTCTTTCTCTCTCTGCCTCTCTCTGTCTCTCTCTGTCTCTCTCTGTGTCTCTCTCTCCCCCTCTCTTTCCCCCTGTCTCTCTTCTTCTTTTTCTCTCTTTCTGTTCTCTGTCTCTGTTTCTCCCTCTGTCTCTCTCTCTCCCCCACCCCAGCTGATGAGTTGACTGTTCATTGTGCAAGTATATAAGACCAGGAGTCCAGTATGTTAATCTGTGACAACAATCCATAGTCTCGAATGAACACAAAAGCCAGCCTCATTCCAAATGTCTTTGCAGTCACAGTTGCCTTTCCCAGGAATAGAAACCAGAAACAAAAGGCATTTTTTCCTGGATGCTCCGGCTCTGTTTTACCATTTATACCTCAAAAGGCAGTACTATCTTTACTACAAAGGATCAAGTCTTGCTACAGAGTAGCTCAGTGGCAGAGCACTTGCTTTGCATGTGTGAGACTCTGGGTTCAGTCCCCAGCACTGCAAAAGACAAACCTAGGAACAAGTCTGGCATTTTAAAAGGAAAGAACAGAGCCACAGAAGTAGTGCAGCAGGTATGGTCCTTGCTTGCATTCGCCCAACCTGGGGTCAATTCCTGGCACCCTGTAGCATCCCTCAAGCACTACCAGGAGTGATTCCTGAGTGCAAAGCCAGGGTAAGCCCTGATCATAGCCGGGTGTGGTCCCCAAGCCCCCAAACAGAAATATATAAAGAGAAGAGGCGAGAGTGGCAGTTTTCTAGTGTTAGAGGCCTAGAGTCTATCCACAGGGGAACATATGTGTAGTGTGTAGTGTCCCCCAGGGGCCACCGGTCTCTCCTGGGGCTCGCTCTTCTTCTAAGATGCAGACGTGGGTTAATTTTTCCCTCACTGGAGAATTCCTTTTGAAGGATCACAGATCACCTAGAAAATTGGTGTCTGGAAGGAGTGCCCAGGCTAAGGCTAGGAAGAAATCATATTGATAAAACTCCTATTGATGAAATTAGCCATTGAAATATATTTATTGAAAATGCCTAAGTTGCATTTGATGACATTTCTATCTAGAGCCGACGCACGAGGGTTGTGGGCATTTCTTATGTCCGTCCAAAGGACTCCACAGACTGTCATCCCACCGGGAATGTCCGTTAAACAATCATGTTGGCCCAAATCCACTTCCTCGCTTCCAGCCTCATCATTTTAGACATCACAGCCCCTTTTCCATACATCTCACTTCCAATATTTAAATCTGAAAACTATTTGCTATGAACTTGGAATACAAGCGGAAATGGTGACCATTGGATGGATGTGGACCATTGGATGGATGTGGACCTGTTGTTCCCAAGCAAAGTGTTCAGACTCTGCTGAATTCTATAAACTCAAGAGAAATGGACTGAAATAAACCAGCTGTGGCATTCCGAGAAATAAGGTGAGGGGTAAGGAATTGAGGAATTGAGGATGTCTTCAGCATGAAGCAAGTAGATAAGAAGAGGTCCGCGTCCTCAGTGTCTTGAGGACTGACCTCCTGCCCTTTCCACTTTTCCTTTCCCTCTGATCTATCTGCCATCTGCATCTCACCCATTCGGTCACAACTTTTCCTTAAGTATTGTCCCCATCCCCTTCCCTCTGCTGCTTGCATGCAATGCCCATGCATGCGTGGTTATGGGACTCATGGTGCCCAAAAAGTCTGAAAAACCACAGACGTTGGTGGTGCCACTGGCATAAAGCAGGCTGCAGTGCTCCAGGGAACACCCACCCTGCTTGGTGCTCTTGGGGTGCCAGACATCAGAGTCACAGGAACCCAAGTATAAGTTTTATTATGGGGGTGGATCTAACTCACAACCTCATTCATGCAGGGCAAGTTTTTTGCTACTTCGCCAGCCCCTAGGCTCATGTGAATGCTTTTTTTTATTACAGTTATAGATTGTTCTAGCTCCCTCCAATTCATATGAAGTCAGATTCTGTATAACTCTGTATATTTCTTTAAAACAAACTAATGCAGGCATTCTGTTACTTCTGGTACTCTTACACATTTTGATTCTTCTTTTGGATTTGGGGTGCATCAAAGAGACTAATGTACCAAGAGTAGCACACCATATTTGATGGGGTATAAAGTAGAAGGTAGCTGATTCCAATCAATCAATCTAAATATACACACACACCCCACATATATATATGTGTATATATATATACATATATATATATATATAACAAGATGCAACAAGATGTTAGTAATCTCTTATACAAGGGCTTATTGGCTCCAGGGTGAGATACAACAATCTTCACACACTTTCCTCTAAAGAAACCCTTTCGGATAATTTTAGCAGATTATTCCTAACAAGCAATACAAAACAAATTATTATTTAGGACCTGATTTGGGGGTAGGCTTTGGATGGTGTGGGAAGCTGTAACGGTGGTAGAGTCAGTGTTGGAATATTGAATATAATAAACTATTGCGAACAACTTTATAAAAATGAAATAAAAATCAAAGAGTGTTAAGCTCAGCAGAGAGACCTGAGGACCTATAGAATAAATGAACGTTACTCAAATGTAACAGGTATCATCTCAGTCCTTATAAATGTACATAACCTAAATCAACATGAATATTCAAATGGACTGATACCCAAACCTAGCAGTTTTTAAAAATAAGAGCTGATAAATGTTATGAATATTGTATTTGTGTGTGTGTGTGTGTGTGTGTGTGTGTGGTAATTCTCTGTAGAGAAGCAAGTTGATCATCAAAGGAAAGAAGAAGTGTGAAATCGTTTCCATTTAATCAGGTAGAAGTTGAACTTGAGTGCGTTTGGGGAGAAATGGAAAGTAAGGCGTAGCATCAGGAATAAAAAGAGAGTTGTTGAAACCGGAATTCGGGAAGGTAGGCAATTTTACAGGAGAACTGCACCTGCAGAGGCCAAGAAAGGCCGATGGGAGAAGGTGGGAGGGCTTTGGGGGGAAAGGGAGGCTCTGCAGAGAGCCTCAGCAGGCTCCTGACAGATGAGAACCACTTCCCCCAGATCCGGGTGTCAACTTTCCTGTCCTCACAGAGCTGGAGTCACTTTCTCCACTTCACAGAGAAACAGAGGGCAGAATCAAATTTGAGACGATCCTCGGGGAAGTGGGCAGTTGCCTCGGGGAGCAGTCGTGGGCTCACAAGCCCCTGAACCTGACTGCGATCAATACTGCCAGGGCAGGAGGCAGCCTGAGGTCCGTCATAAATATCAGGGGGAGCAGAAGAGAAAACAAATAGACGCTGGCTATCAGGGAAGTAATAGGAAAAGCAGTAAGGGATGATTTCAGGGGAGTGAATTTCAGAGAAGCGATTAAGCGGCCCGAAATCAACTGTGCCCAAACCACAAAAAGACCACGTTGAATGAGAACTAATAGCGACTGGGATTTGGGATTTTTGTTGGGGATTCTGGGTGTTTCATTTTGTGGGTTTTTTCTTTTCTTTCTTTTTTTTTTTTTTAAACATAGAGGTCAGAGAAAACCTTTCCCAAAGTAAACCTGGTCTTTGGTAGGGAGAGGAAAAATAAATAAATAAATCCCGATTCTTCCCGTGGATCCTTTCTGGAGGTCTTAAAAATGAAAGTAACTTGAAAGAATTTTAAAGAATCCCTCCCTGTACAAGGAATGATTAGACACAAGCCCCTTCCATTCAGTCAGATGCTGTCCCTGAGAGTAACTGAGGCACTTCTGGAGCTACATTAATCTTTTTCGGTCCCTGGAGCACCATTAAGTACGAGCAGCAGTAATTTACTAAATTGCATACTCAAGCCTGAAAGAGTTAACGCGCCTCCAAAAGTGCCTAACATTTACCCAGGGAGTAATTTACACACTGGAAGCATCTGGCTGAATATGGATTCAATTGTTTACTGTACTGTGGGTCTCCCAGAAAGGAGGTCACATGCTTTGCTCTTATTGAAAAGTTCTGGGGAACAATTTCTTTCATTTAAAAAAAAAAAAAAGATGCACCTACAACCACAGTCTCCTTTGGCAATCTGCTTTCACGGGGCTAAGGAGGGAAAATGTTGAAAGAAATAAACTCAGGGCTGTGATTTGGCAGAGAGATCAGCTTTGATTCCGTCTACCCCCGTTACCTGCAGCCTTTTGAGTTGTGTGTGTGGGGGGGTGCAGGAAGCGGTGAGGGTTGCAATGATACCAAGACACGAGCAGGCTGAGATTTTTTTTTCTTTCCTCCACGCGGGAAGAGGTCATTCTGTAGATTTGTACAAATGTTTGTATTTCTCCTCTCAGCATGCCGGAGCGCTCTGACACAATGCTGTTTAATCAAGAATGGAAGAATAGGACGCTCACAAATTAGAGCCTAAGTTTTTTTCTCAGTCAAAACCTCTCGGTATATTTAGGATGGCTCAGATGTTAGCTAGAGAGTTCTAGCAAGTATGGCAATTTGCTTTTAAAATTTCATCTCTGCTGGGCTGCTCCTTACACGCAGCACCGAGTACGTATATAATAGAAAGATGAAACTCTCATGAAAAGGGTCTCTGAGACCTAAGGAAAAAGATACAGTCCAAGGAATAAGAGTACGTGGAATTTCAGACTTTACAAGATAGACTTTCGAGATAGCCTGTAACTGCCAAGATAATCATGTCCTTTCCCAGGATAACGGAAATCCAAGGCTTAGCATATAATTGCTAATACATCTCAAGTGATTATATTCACCACCGGCATCTCTTATCTCAGCAACAGAAACATGTGAACGTTTTTATTAGTAGTTTATGCATTTACTTAGAACCTCTAGGGCTGTTACTTCTTAGGGTTCGTTATTAATTTTTGTTTCCCTGTTTAGGTTGAAATTCATTTTCTCTTTTCAACCAACTTCTTAAGTACGGTTACCAATATAAGCCTTCATTGTAATGTTGGGGGCCACTATTTTAAAACCTCATTTTCTTCTTATCAGCTACATTTCCTAAGTAATATTCTATGTCCCTGGGATTGACTTTTTCTAATAAAAGAATGTTTTATTCAGAAATATAGGACATGACTGGATTCAGTTTTAATGTAGCTAATTCTTCTCAAAATCTCAAACCTATGTTCCACTCTGTACGTCGAAAAGCAAACCAAAAAAGAATAAAAACAACTAATGAAGTATTTTTAAAACATGTGCTTAGATACCCTTTAACCTTTACTCTGGAAAAGATAAATCTTCCCCACGAACACTTTTTTTTTATTCTGTATATCTTAGTTTTTATAAGTGTGAATTCTTATTATTCAGTGTGGTTTTGCCTTTTAGGGGGATGAAATAATACAATCCATTGTTACCTTCATTTCCTCCCTCACCCCGCCCCCCCAGTTAGCTCCTTTTTAATTTTATTTCCTATGGGTCTGCTAAAGCTTCTTGGAATTTCTTTAATCCTCCTGGTTCTTTGCATTTTCCTCTGATCTCAGAACAGTTACACAGCACCAATGCATTCCTGGGAACTCTTGTGTCACTATTCTCTCCTTTTTGACTCATTCTTTTGCTCCCACATTGTATTTAATTTGAATACAAGTAAATACACATCAGCACAAAAATTATCGGACCCTATGTTGTATCTACATGTGCCTTGAACCATGAAATCCAACTCAATTTATAGAAAACACTTGCCTATAGGAGTACTGTAAAATAAATAAGGGAAGGGGGGCATTATTTGCTGTTTTATGGTTTTTGTTTAAAATTTGCACGCAGAAAAAAAAAGTGACTTCCCATGCCCTCTCTGAAGTCCTCAGGAGTTGTTCTCTGTCTTTGACTGCTTTCAGCATTATTTACTCACATTATGTGTGTATCTGTGTTTTATTTCATTGTGTATCTGAAAAACCCTTTTGCAAAGGATCCTAAACCATATATTATTTGCCCATTAATCTCAAGCCAAAAGGGGCAAAGCAGCGTGTTCTAAAGCAAAGTAATCTCTAGTAAATTATGGAGTAACGATATTTGGAATTACTGTGATGTTAACGCACTAAGCATGAATTTTAAATGCAATGCCAAAAAATGCAGAGGCTTTTTATGGCTAGCTTTTTTAGCCACAAAAAGAGTCCTGTGTGTGTTTGTATGTATATGTGTGTGTGACTTTCTAAGAAAAATATCATTTGGGTTCTTTGTGTACACTGCTGTGTGAAAGCAAAGCAAAAGTAATTTGTTCAAGGGATGATTAGGGAGAAGCTTTATAAATAGAAGAACTGAAAAATAAAATGATGTTGGGGGGAAATGACCCTCTACCCTCTGCTACACTAGTTAATAGCAACTGCCCTGCTTGAAGAAAAAAGCACAGAAATGTCCACTCAATTCTCAGTGTCCAGGCTCACCTCCTGAATTGTAGCTCATTTTGCTTCCTAGCTGAAACCATAGCACACATCCTTGGCTGCTTTGTAAAATCACATTACAGAAGAGGAATTTCTTCTCCTAATTGCTTCATTTTACACGGCCACATTGATCAAAGAAAAAAAGGAAGAAGAAACACATTTTTAAATGGCATACCCCCCAAACATCACATGCCCCCCCACCTCCCCACGGAAGCGTCCCGAGTCTTTATTGAAGCAAATCATCAAGGTTCCCATGGAGGAAAGACAATGAACTAATAGAGATTCTCGGGACATGGACTTTTTTATCTACAATGAGCTGAGACTGCTTTACTGCTATCAGGTCATTAATCATCACTAGGTAAAATAATCCTCATCTCTGAAATAGGCAGAGATTATTCTCTGGGTTTTATGAATGAGGGTTTGAAATGGATCGGAGTTTAAGCGACTCATCGAAAACCACATCCTGCGAGGCAGCGGAGAAACTGATGATCTTGGAGGTCTCCCCTGTCTGCCCTGGCCACACCACTTTCATTTCTATCCACGCAGAACAATGGGAGTCAACCTTATTTCGGATAATAGGTGTGTCCCAGGAAAATGCCTGCAAAGTGAATTTTTGTCGGGCAAACATGGTTTTAAATGGACAACAAGCAAGGGAAAGAAATTGGGTGTGGGGTGGAGTGATCAAGAATCTTTTTTCTTGGGCCTGGAGCGATAGCATAGCTGGTAGGGCACGTGGCCTTGCACGTGGCCGACCTGAGTTCGATTCCCAGCATCCCATATGGTCCCCTGAGCACCTCCAGAAGTAATTGCTGAGTGCATGAACCAGTAGTAACCCCTGTGCAACGCTGGGTGTGACCCAAAAAGCAAAAAAAGAAAAGAATCTTTTTTCTCATATGAATAAAATCCATCTCATCTCTTCTCCGTTTTGCAACTGTTGAGTGTAACGCTGTGGTTGCTTTGACAGCAAGCACATCCCATGCAGCTCTCCTTCTCTTTTCTTAGTATTCTCCTAGTAAATATACTTTTTTCATGGCTTGCCTCAAATGCCTACATCCTTTGCTTTTGTCTTCTATGCATTATTCACCTGATATTTTTTCCCAATGGAGAACTAACTGAAACTAAGCTGTTTGTTCTGGTATTATCCAAATTTTTGCCCAGACACAGAGACCAAAGTCAAACAGCACTGATTGGCTGGGTTACAAATTCAGAAGATCCTGCAAGAACGCTAATTGGCTGACTGACTTTGGGGTTCTATTTTGGTTGACCTCCAGTATTTTTTCAGAGTCAATGAACTTCAGAGTGAAAATATCCACTTCCCTGATCTCTCCTGGCCTCTAATTTCCACCACTGCTCTAATCACAGTGACAGATTCCCCCTTCTGCCCTGAAAATATTCATTTCAGGTGACTTCCCCTTGCTTTTGCCTCTAGAATGTCCCCAGTGCTTTCTTTTCTTCTTTCTTTCTTTTCGTTTTTCTTCCTTTCTTTGTTTATTTTGGTGGGGTTGCGGGAAGCACTCCCAGCTCTACTCAGGACTTAACTCCTGTCTCTGTGCTCAGGGATCACTCTGGTGGAGCTCTGGGGAGTGTATGTGGTGCCAGGAATTGAACCTAGGTCGGTCTCATGCAAGACAAATGCCTTACCTGCTGTAGGATCTCTCTGGCCCCGAGACTGCTTTCCAAGCTCAGCTTCTCTTGGCCTGGCCTTGAATACATTCCACTGTGCCTCCCACTCCATCGGATTTCTGGGGCAGGTTTAACCCCCTCCCGGAGTTCCTGTTCTCTGCCAGTGTTTTCATTTATTTTTTAATTTTATTGACTCACCGTGAGATATAGTTACAAGCATTCATGTCTAAGTTACAATCACACAATGATCAAACACGCATCCCTCCACCAGTGCACATTCCCTACCACCAATATCCCCGGTATACCCCCACCTTTCCCACCCTCCCACTGCCTCCAGGGCAGACAATATTCCCCATACTCTCTCTCTTTCTCAGGCACTGCTTCAATCTGGTTGCTTGTGTTGGGGGGCCATACAGAGTGGTGCTCAGAACTGACTCCTGGCTCTGCAGTCAGGGACCACTCCTCCAGGGGCTCCAAGGGCAGATCTGCTGCAAGCACCTTTCCCTCTAGACTGTCTCTCGGGCCCCAGAAGACATTCTGCTGTGCATCTCGGCTTTCATTGGTACCATTCAAGGTATCCCTGGCTCCAGACCTATTGAGGTCGTCCTCCTGGCTCTCACTCCTGAGATCCCCCCCCTTCACACCCCAAACCCAATTTCCATGTTCTCTAAACTTGCCTTGTTCCAACTAACAGCTCTCTGGGGAGGGGAGAAGTGAGACTTGTGTTTTGAGTGCCAGTGCCTCGTCCCTGCCTCCTTCCCAGCCTACTCTCATTTCCCCACATGAACCCCCATCCCTCCCTCCCTCCGTTTCCTTGGGAGTCGGACCTAGAACTTAAAGGTCACCAGAGGTTTTCCAAACAACATGTGAGGTTCTATGCAACCTTAAATGACACAAATAACAAGAGGCACTGCACACTGTTGACTGCATAGTAACTCATGACAAGCCTTGAACAAATGCTGTCAGAGATTGGCCCACATCTAACCTGCAGAAACAAAGTGATGCCAGCAAAATGGATACATTTAAAATTTCTTCCATGCCCTTACCTTCTCCACCCATTACTCTGATGACAACCTCATTCACCTTCAAGTTCCAACAGAATTTCAAAACTAACTCATCCCCCTAAAAATCTCACCCTGTCCTGGGCCTCGATGCTGATCCCTTCCAAATGCATTTTCTGTTTTTCTCTTGACATAAGCCTGTACCGGAGCTGGGGAGATTGTACGGTGTGTAGGGCACTTATCTTACACACAGCCAGCCTGGGTTTGATCCCCGGCATCCTCCCCTGGGCCTCTGAGCACTGCCAGGAGTGATTCCTGAGTGCAGAGCCAAGAGTAAGCCCTGAACATCAGGGGGTGTGCCTCTCCTCCCCCAGCCCCTAAAAAAAAAAAAAGACAAAAGCCTGTATTTTGGGGCCCAACTTCTACTGCTTCACTTTCCAGGACTGTAAAGGTAGTGAGTGTCCCAGATAGGACTTGCACGGGGGCCTGCTCCCGGCACTCCAAGCTGCCCTTCTGTCCCCCGTTCCCAAGTCCCTGGCCTTGGGCTGATGTGAATAGAGCTTCGCTTGCAATTGTGTAAGTGAATCATCTAAGCGGGCCCCTATGGAGCCCCTGGGGGTGCCATAAAAGGCTGTTTCCCCCTCTCATCCCGCATGACACCTGACTGTTAGGGCTAAACAATCTTTTTCTCAGTTTGATACAAATTCAAAGGAATTGTGCTGCGCTGTTTCCGGGGGCTGACAATCCTTTTATACAGCCTGGCCATTCTTCATGCTGTCCATGGGCCACAGGTGACTATTGACACAGGAAAGAGCCACAACTCCTGCTCCTTCCCGCCCCACCCCCCCTCACACACACACCGGGCACTAGCCTCAGCCTAAACAGCTCTGGCAGAATCACCTTTTGGCGGTGTTATTTTTCTACATCTCTGTCAGACAAAGGAATAAGGAAAATGTCATCACTGAAGCCCATGTTTCTTGTGTCCTTTGGCTTCAGAGTACCAACCTCTCCCCTCCATTTCCTCCTCCCCCCAAACAAAAAAACTTGTCTTCCTCCATATCATGGCAATGTCCGAGCAAATGTAATAAGGGCAGAAGGAGAGGCTTCTGGGGTAAGGGCGTGGGGGCAAGGGGAAGGACAGGAGAAGAATAACATCGGCAGAAGTCGAGAGGGACGCAGAAGGGAAGATGGAAGGGCCACGGAGACATGGAAACCTAGGTAGGTTAGTAATTAAGTGGGGTAGGGGGTTAAACAAGGAAATGGATTTTGTTTAAATTACAGTCAGAAGAAATTAAAACTCCCAGCCCAATTTCCAAAAGAAATAGGATCTCTCCCTTGCTTCTTGTCCTCACGCCCTGGGTACCCCTGTAGCCTGCCTATCTCATTTCATCGAACTCCTTCCTTCCCTGGCCTATCTTTTTACTTCTTGAACTTCCTAATGTTCTCTAATTCCTTGTGCTTTATTTTATTTTGCCTGTATCATATTTCCTGCTGTGCCATCATTATCCTAGCCTCGTTCTCAGCACATCATAGCGTACAGCATCTTAAATCCTTCCCCATGTCATCGCCCACCACTCCCAGCGACTCCTCGCCTCTCACTTTTGCTAATCCTCGGCTAAGCTGTGATTATGCACCTATTTGGAGCTTTAATTCAAAAACAGCTCCTTCTATTGACTTTCTGTAGTGGAGTCTGCAAAAATAAATAAATAAATAAATAAATAAATAATTTTTTAAGGCTCTGAGAACCAAAGCCAAAGGCGGTACTTTGCTTTTGTTACCACCATCTCTTGTGAAAAATGATGGTGGTGGTATAGTAACAATAAAAATGATGATAATTATGTCTTACGGTAATGGAACGCAGATGGAGCCTTCAACTAAGGTGCAGGTAACACACTGTCCTAGATGCTTTGCTACAAAGTGAATCATACTTCACTCTCACAATCTTCTTCTAAAGTGGTAGCATAATTACAGCCAGTTGCTGAATGCAGGAACATAGACCTGGAATTGTTATGTAACTTTTTCAAGGTCACACTTAATGCCCTCGGTTAAAATTATTCATTAGACACCTAAAAGGGAGCTTGCTCGAAATTTTTGTAATGTCCTTCATTGAAGGAGTTGGACCAAGTTTACTAAGTACTGAATTGACACCTTTATCTGCCCCAAAGTTATTTCTTGGGAACAGGCTTCTGAAAATTTCACTATTTGAACGTTACTTGCACAATAGACCCTCCCTTTTGTGGGGTGGGGAGAGGACATCTTTTCCTTCCCCTCTTATTTTTTTAACTTTTGTCTAGAGACACACCCAACAGTGCTCAGGGGATAGAAACAAACCCTGGTGGTATTTGGGGACCCATATGTGGTGCCCAAAATCTTACCTGGGTCAGCTACATATAAGACAAGCACCTTAACCCCTATGCCATCTCTCTGATCCCCCTCCTTGTTTTTGAGATTTCTAAATCTTATACACTGTCCTTGCCACTTCTGATTCCCATTCATTGTTCTCTTGGCTTAATGAACATTTACTGAGAGTGAATCATATTCTTGGCTCTGTACTGACTTCAGTAGGATTTATCCAGGACCTGAAAGGGACTGAAGTGACTAGAAACTCTCCCTTCTAAAGAAAGAAAACTGTGCCCAAATTCACAGAAACTAGAGAGCTGTTGGGTCCTGAAGCACAAAGCGGGCAGAAGGAAGTTAGAGCTGAAGTCTCTGTGAGTAACACTGGCTTCCGGCACTGTAAAGAGGCAAGTCTCTCCGCTTAGGGATGAAGAATGAGATAGCAAGGAAGGAAAAGACCAATTGGGAAATGTAGCTTGGACAATTACTGGTCTGCAAGCTGCTAGAAAATCTTCGGAAATGTTCGTTAGCAGACCTGTGAAGCTGCTTAAAAGTAATGGTTTTCCCAGGGAAGTTTCCAATAGCCCCGTTCTATCTTGGGATCTGGAATTCCTCCTACCCATCTTTATTCCATCGAATTCCTTTGTCTCAGTTTCCCCTAAGTACATTTTACAGGGGTGTTGGTGTAGAGTTTTACAGGGGTGTTGGTGTAGAGTAAGATTACTAGTAAGTCAAAGTGGCTGTGGATTCATGTAAACAGTGTGAAAGAACCATCACAGCGTCAATCAGCTTTTGTAAGCAATTCAGATAATTCAAAATTTCCCATCTCCTCCTAGACAGCCATTACTATCTACTGCCATTGTGTTCTGAAAAGATTTGCCTTGCCAAGACTCTGAAATCCAATTTGAAAAATAAAAATCAAGTGATTGGGATCTTGGGAAGCAGGTAGGTCTTCTTAAGATACGATGAGACACAAAGAAAAATATTTTTTATCCCCAAAGTGTGTTTTCATTAGTTTCCAGTAAAGTAATGCATTTACTTGAAACAACCTGAATCAGATGTAGAAGTAGTTCTGCTATGGGCCAAAGTGTACTGTGGGTAGGAAGTTTGCCTTGCACACAGTCAACCTGGGTTCCCTCCCTGGCATCCCATATGCTTCTACAAGCACCACTAGGAGTGATTCCTGAGTGCACAACCAAACTCTGATTTCTCTTCAGATCACATAAATATTTTGCCCTTTACTGAGTGCAGAGCCAGGGGTAAACCCCTGAGCATCATTGTTTATGACCAAACCAAAGCAAAAACAAAAAGAAGTAGTAGTACTCTGCCTCACAGAATATTTAAAAATGATTGGTTGCCAAATACCCTATACTTTCAGACACTAATTAGAGAGTTCCTCTGCCTAATACACATGCAAATATCTTATATGGTACACAATGGATAATACTAAATAGCTATCAAAAGGCTAGGTATTTTAGGCTTATATATATGCCTAATATATATTCTTTATATATATTATACAATATATAATATATATTCTTTATATATTATATTATATATATTATGTTGGATATTCTTTAAAATCTTACTCTTCAACCTGTATAAATATGCATCACAGATACAAAGAAATGTAGGTTTATCCCTTGGAAAGACAGCCACAAAGCAACAGAAACCATGGGTGACATTCCTAGGGAAGTGTGCTCCTTGGCAGTAAGACCTTCAGAGTGAGCATCAGTTGAATGCATTCGTGCAAGACCATCAATTTCTCCAATCCTGGTCCTTGTTTGATAGCAATAATGAAAAAAGCACTCTTTTCATTATTTGAATGACAGTCCAGTGTTCTCAGTCATATCTGATTAATTCTAGTCAACGGGATTCTAGACACCAGTTCTCCTCTAACTTAGAACCTCATAAAATGCCTGTCCTAAATGTCCAAGCCTTTGATTTTTCAAGAGTCATGAATAGCCACGGTTAGCCACAAAGAGAATGGCATATAAGATGCCACTTAACTGGTTTTTCCCTTTGAGTGAAATATGCAATATTGTAGAGAGATGAGCAGCATGAGACCAGGCATTATCAATAGGTAACCATTGTCGACAGCAGCCCTCCCACATATGCCCTAAAGATTACGATGGAAAGCACCTGAAGGTTAGAAACTAAAACAATAATAAATGAGCATTAATATTGAACCATGGCACTTTTGCCTCCTTGCTTAGAGACCCCAAGCAGATAATTTAAGAGAGGGGGGAAAAATACCAGAAGGAGCAAATTACCTGCATCGTTGAAGAGCATCACTAATAGGAGGTGGGCTCACAAAAATATTTACTAACACCAGCAGATAATAAAGCAGTAGAAAATAGTGAGCCTTTGCAAGCAGTAAAAGGATGCATGGATAAGTAAACTAACAGGATGCTCAGTGTATGGATAACTATAGCTTGCTATTTCTCTAGTGGGGTGATTGGAGGAAGGTTTATGAAGAGTTCTTTGTTGCTTTTGTATCTTTTGAAAATGTAGCAAGAAGCTTGCATTGCCCTCCTAATTAGGAAATCATTTTAGAGCACAAGACAGATGTTAAATTACTTAATCTCCTATATATATGTATATATATGCCCTAAGAAGATGAAAATTCTTCTCCGACGTATTTGATATTCTTAACACAGACCTTGGGACAATCCCTTCTGTCCCCATCTTTCCACGGAGACTCACCCTTATTCTCTTCCAGGGACAGAGTCACCGGCAAAGGCCGCCTTTGCTCTCAGCTTCCATATCGAGTGCGCTCCCTTCCCTTTCCATCTCAGTGATGATGGTGGGCAGAGCGCTGGAAACATGCTCTCTAAAAGGTTTCCGCCTCGTTGTTGTTTTAATTAATCTGGCTCCCTGAATGACACATAGACTTAATCGGGCAGTACCGAAACTGTTGCCATTAAGTAATTGGTTTGAACCCCGACGCGGGTTCCGATCAAAAGTTGTCACTGTCCAATGGCTACTCATTGGCCCATGTGAAATGGGTTGGTGGTCTCGGGCTAATTCCTTGTGGACTTGTGTCAGTCTTGTGAAAAGCATTACACAAAGTGGCACTAATTGGTTACCATTCTCAGCATGAAGGACTGAATAAAGAGTCTGGACTCTACAACAGCTGTCCAAGTTCAGCTGAGGATGCAAATGGATAAGGCAGCATTGAAGGAGTTGCTTGGGGTGTGAGCATGTGACCAAAGACAGGAGACTAAGAGACAGACCTTAGGCCAACCCCTATTTTCATAGCCAGAGGAAAGTGAGCCTGGGGAAGAGCAAGCTCTTGTAGACTTCTAAAATTCTCTGCCTGACCCTCTGACAATCTTGCCTTTTACTGAACTGTCCCTGGGGATATTTGAGCAAAGATATTTTACATATATATATATATATATATATATATATATATACATATATATATATGTACTGGAACTGACTTTGCAAAATCTTAAAAAATAAAATAAATTGCTTTCAAGGAGATGTAGCTTCATTATCACCAAACTGTGTGTGTTCATCACTTTAATTATAGGAAAAAATCAATAGGGCATATAGAAGTACGTGGCAGATCTTACCTGACATTTGTGCTTGTTCACTTTATTAAGCATGCCTCTCTGAGCAGCATGAACAAGCTAGAATTTACCAAAAGTCTCAGTGTCTGGAGCAAAGATTTCTCTGGCACTCAATTCATCTCCCGTATGGTGTCTTTACCATTTCAAATGGCATGTTTGTCGTAAACGAACATGAAAACAAATTGAAAAGGCAATAATGGATGTTTTTCCCCATTAGTGCAAGCAGGCAGATTACTAATTCACAAATATTGAAACTAGCACTGATTGAGATGAATGAATTTCTCATAATTTAATAATGCAAATCACAGGAACAGCAGAGACCTCGGTAACTAGTGGCACTAGAAGAATTACTGCAACTGCCAAAAGATGGAGTCAGAGTGAATAGAGCTCTTTATTTATCGTGTTGCTTTACTTGGAATCTTTTCTGCCTTTTATGACATTTATTATTTATTCTGTGTCTCTTTACCCTTTATATGTTATAAATGACTACTTAAAGATAAAATGCCTGCAATGAATGCAGTTTAATTTTGCAAGTTGATAATTTCGGGGGGGTATTTTTATTAGGTATTTTTCAGTACATGATAGAGTGGAAAGCTAGCGGCAGTTGAAAATGAGTAGTATAAACGTTTCTCGAAGCATTTTTCAAAAATTACCTTGCAACAAAACTAGCCCCGTCACTTTATCACGATACACACACACACACACAAAAAAAAAACACCAGAGCATGCCAACCTGTTTTTTAAAGAAAAAAAATGTTCAATAAAATGTCTTGATGTCTAGAACTTCTTGACAGATAAAATGTACTATTGAAGACACAGTTTAAGTGGCTGATAATTCCAAACTTTTACCATGAAGCTTCATTAAAGTATATAAATTAGTACTACTGTCAGAGATGGCATTAAGTATTCAATAAGAGTAGACTTAATGCAATTAATAGCAATTAAAATTATACTTTTATGATGTCAGCCACCAGCATTGTAAAGACATAATTGCCTGTAAGGACTTTTGTACCATATTTATCCTCTAAAACTGTCCAATTTATATGAAAAATGCCAAAAACATATCCCATATGGGTACCATTATCTTCTCGGATTTTTCGAAGTAATCTGTCTTATCCAGCATGTGCACATTAGGCTAATTTGCTTTAATTAGTTTTTTTCTCATTTTGTTAATAGGCATGTTGATGGTAAGTTTTTATTTCAGAGGTACAGATGCTAACTTCACTCATTATGTTCCGATTAAGGGGTCAGTTGACTCGGTGATAAGCCGGACTTCTCTACTGAAACAGCATCTTCAAAATATTAGGTGATATAGCTTCTCGCACATAAAAGCTACATCGCTGGGATAGGAATAGTGAGCAAGTTGAAATCGCACTAATTAATTCGTAGTTAAATATGAAAGCCCAGCTTCGCTGTTTCTGCTGTGGTAAGGCATTTCTGCATGGACATAATAAATTAGATAAACTAATGAACTGATTTCAGAAACACAGTCATTTGTGACTCCTCAAAGCAGTCGTAAGAATTCTTAGGAACCTATGCCAACCGATATTTTGCGTTTAAGCCAGGAAGCATTCCTGGATTAAGGCACCCACCCCCCCAAAAAAAGAGAGACATCACCCTGTCATGTAGCATGCTTCCAACTTTAAAGACATTTGTTTCAAGCTGCACATAAAAAATAGTTTTATTAATTATTTGGATGATCTTAGCTGTAAAATTTTCTAACACTGAAATCCTATAAAGAAAAATAATTACATATATGCAAAGAGCAAAACATATAATTAAAATTTTTGCCTGTTGGCTCCCTGGGGGCAGAAATTTTTTTTATAGAAGTAATTTAGAAGACTCACAGAGTCCCTAGATAAAACTTAGAGGACTTAAGGGAAATATTAAGAATGGACTTGCTTTTTCTCCATTAGATAAATAGTTTTAACTCCAAGTTTGTGTGTATGTCTTTATGCTCTGAAAGCTATATAATTTATACCTTCAATTTCTGTTCTCAATTAATTCATTCATTTTAAAATACATTGGTAGTGGGTTGGAGTGATAGCACGGTGGGTAGAGAGCTTGCCTCATACATAACTTACCCAGGTTTAATCTCTGGCACCACGTCTAGTGTCCCAGTCCCTGCCAGGAGCGATCCCTGAGCACAGAGCCAAAAAGAACTCTGAGCACACCTGGGTGTGACCTCCCAAAATATTTAAATATATTGATTGCATTGCTGTGAATTCAACAATATAAAACCATGAGACATTGTCATTGGAAAATGACAGTATGATCCTTGAATGTATTTAAACTTAGAATGTAGGCACCAACGAAATAGTACCAAGTTTAGAGCACATGCCTATCATATACTCTCTCCAGTTCTATTTCTGGCATTACCTAGATGCTACGCATAGCATGAGACAGCCCTGGTAGCCCCAAGTATCATCAGCACCTCAGGACCAGAGTGACATCACATCCTCAGTCCCTAGCATTAACCCACAGGCCAAGTTGGACAAGAATTATCTGGCGCATCTCTTGGCTTTCTGAGTGCCACTTGGAAAACACCACCCCCGGCCTCCCTTTTGCCCCCCACATACACACATGCCAAAATGCGTTATTTCATAATAGCAATAAAATTATTCTCAGGTTATCGCTGATGACTTTTGTTTTAGAAATGTTTTCATGTAGCGCTGTAGTACTGTTGTCCCATTGTTCATCAATTTGCTTGAGCGGGCACCAGTAACATCTCCATTGTGAGACTTATTACTGTTTTTGGCATATCAATACACCACGGGTATCTTGTCAGGCTCTCCAAGAGGGACGGAGGAATCGAACCCGGATCGGCTGCATGCAAGGCAAATGCCCTACCTGCTGTACTATCCCCCCAGTCCATTTTCATGTAAAGAGTACAAATTGAATAGCAGTAGTGATAATTGGGGGAATATAAAAGTAAGGGTTTTTTAAAGATGTCTTTAAATAGGCAAGATACAGAATAAGAGCCTTATTAAAGGACATATTAAATGATCAATTGCTATAAATAAATTATTTCATACTTAAAGCAATATATTTATTCAAATATCTTTCAGTTAGCAGAAACATATACTGTCTCTGAATAGTGTCACCAAGAAGTTTAGTTCATGAAACAGCAGCTTCCATTGTTTGGGGGGCCTGGCCTTGTCTTTTGACATGTTCAATTTGTACCTATGATACTTGTATTGTTTTCTTGAGGCAGTCGATAATTGTATTGATAAGATCTATAAACTGATCATTTTCAGATAACTAGAAGAATAATTAATAAATCAACAGAACTAAAAGAAGCGAAAATTCAACTTCTTTTAGCTCTTCATCTCAAAGACTAAAGCCAATTTTACAAGCAAGGATGTTTAGCTAACGAAAACCAGAGTAAGTAACAGAAAGTAGAATAAATTAGGATGTAATGGTCCTTCACAGCCTATCACATAAGCCTTTCTGATACAATTTGAATGTAACAAGTTTTTTCTGCATTCCTTTTGTCTCTGTTGTATTATAAAGCATAGTGATTACTATTCATTGGAATTGAATTACTCTTGTTTATATTTAGTTTCTTGTTTCCAAGAAAAATAGAATGAATTACACATCTGCCTTTGTCCCATTTGTACATAGAACATACACTCAAAGTCAATTGTTCAATAACAATAGGGTGAGTGTTGGGAATCTAGTGCTGGGAGAAAATGTACGTGTGGAAACAGCTTGGTAACAACACATCAGAACAAAGATTTTTTCATTACAAGCAATTGTCAAATTTCAGTCAGGTTGTATGCCAACAGACACATATATGGGAGTTGGTTATTTGGGCCTACAATTTCCCATTGAAATGACTTCAAATGGTTGTCCTAAGCTTAATTACCCCTTCCCCATATAATTGAATTCTAAAAGCAATCATCTGTGTTTGGATGGTGGGGGGAGAACAGGGGGTGAGAGGACTCTTTTTAATTGAGCACTTGCTATAGATTAGCCTCTGTGTTCAGCATTTTATGTTCAATTACAATTCTATGCGACAGGTACTATAACTAGGTTGACTTGATAAATGGCGAAGTGGTCTTCTGTGTTAGGATTGTATGCTGGCGGGGGCGGAGGGAGTGCTCCCTAGGGTGCGAAAGAGGGGGACCTACTCACAGCAATATTCAGGCATTTTGAACAGACCATCAATTGTAGGTCCCCAGGGCAATGGGATGATGCTCAGGAAGCAAGTAGGGCCATTCAGTGGTGCTCGGGAGCTGGGAGAAAGCCCTGAGGACACCTGGGTGTGCCTCCCTCCCCCCCATAAAATTATAGACTCTTGCACCTCGGGATGTCTCTGGGGTGGAAGTTCTCAGCTGTCAGCCCCTCCTCCCAGGTCTTTGGAGGTCTATGCGTCTCTCCAACTATGAGGGACAACTCAAATCCTTTCTTCGGGAGATTTTCCTTAACTCTTCCTGCTCACCCAGACCCTGGTCTCCCTTGGAGCCTGACTGATGATGGGTGCTCAGTGAATCAAGAGTGTTAACTGTCCTCACAAAACTTTCTCCCCTTAACTCCCAGTTCTGACCAGTCACTCGGAGCTACTGAGTGTGGATCATGAAGAGGGGAGTCTAATTTGTTCCATTTCATTTTTCTTTGTCTGTGTGTGAGGAGGGTTGGGGTGGAGGTGCCAGGAATTGGAGCCAGGGCTTTCCAGGTGCAGGGCAAGTGACCTATTACTCAGGCACAATCCCAGCTCCTGGGAACTCCACATTTTAACTGGGGGCTGGGGGGTGGTCCTTAAAAGAGGAAAGGAAGATCTAATAAAATGTTACTGTGGGGACTGTCCCCTGTCTTCCCCAGCAGAGATATTTGGGATTGAGCAAAGAGAAATCAAATTTCCATAAATTTTATTTGTTCTGGAATGTGGAACTTATTCAAGTTAAGAAAGAAAGATTCGTAGGTCAGGAAGTAGTGCAGTGGTTAGAGCACCTAGAATCCAACTGACCGGATTCCATTCCAGGCATCAAGTTCCCCACTGGGCATCACCAGATAGGCAACTCTGACCTTCTCTCCAGCCCGAACCTCTGTACGTAAGAACCCCCAAGAAAAGTCAGGACTGCAGAAGCAAAGCATGAAAGGAGGAAAGTAGAGGAAGCTCGGAGGTAGGAAGGTCCATACCAGAAAGAAGTGCGGATCTTATTGGCTTTACTTTTCCCCCTCATCTGTCTGCCACATGGGGAATGGATGACAGAGAGCATTCAAGAGGGGACGAAGACATCAAGCTGGGAGACAACACTGACTCAGTTCAAGGTTTTCCCCATGGTAGTGAAGTGTTTAGGGTGGGACAGCAGTAAGATGCTCACCTTGCACGTGGCCAACCAGGTTCAATCACTGATACCACATATGGTCCCCCCAAGTCCTATCAAGAGTGAAACCTGAACACAGGACCAGTCAAAACCCCTTAGAAGCTCGAGGTATGACCCCAAAAAATATAACAGGGGTGTTTAGGGATTGGGGTAGAATTAGAAAGCATGAAAAAGCAGAACTAGGCAGTACTTGGGGTGCATAGGGTATAAGGTTAAGGTTGGCTCACTGGATTTGTGGTTTGTAAAATGGGCTGGTGGTGGTGGTGTTGACTAAGAGAAGACCTGGTCGGGGTCATCCAGGTGACCTCTTGAAGGAATAGTTTGTGATAAACTAACAGCTAACACGTGAAGGGAAGACAGATCAGCCTGTAAGTCTCTTGTGTGAAGTCTTGAGGTGAAGAAATCATTATTAGATGGATTTTTAGCCATTTTGAAGATAAAGTGAAAAAATATAGTGTGGGGTTGTGTATAGATCTGACATGGATTTAGGGGAGAGGCTGGGGATAAGGTACAGAAGAAAGCAACCTTCTCATACACACCAGCAATAAATAAATATTTATTTCCGGTGGTCTTCATTCATTCTGCTCAAGCTTCACAAATTGGCTCACTTCAGATCAGAGTGATAGTACAGTGGATAGACATTTACCTTGCAACGCAGCCAACCTGAGTTCAATCTCTGGCAGCCCATATAGTCCCCCATGCAGTGCCAGAGGTAATTCCTGAATGCAGAGACAGGAGTAACCCCTGAGCATCACTGGGTATGACCCAAAAAGTAAAAAAAAATTGACTAACTGCTCCCATTTATTTTTGATTGTTTAATGCCAGTGCAGTGGAACAAAGAGGACGAGGACTATTTTATCTCATGGGTTATTTTGCAATTCAGCCTTTATAGGGCAAGTCTAAGTCAGTGTGAGAAAATGAGAAGGAAAGCATGGTTGCCTCCAGGAGGTGGGGAGCATATGCAGACACTTTTACTGCTCCTAAAGAAAGTCTAGGGGAAGGTTTGTGTTCAAAATCATGAAATTATTCTTGATCTATAGTCTCCCAAGAGGAGAATTATTATTCCAAAGGGGAACCAAGTGATGCATTTTAGAGCATCCTGTTGAAGTGTCTACTTCAGTTCATGAAAGACCCCCTCAAAACACCGGGCACAAGAGAAATTGGACTGATGTGTGTTTATCCAAAGTATGAAGGTGAAACTAAAAGACACCCCAGTGACATAGCCCTCCATCTGAAGGATGCTTCACAGGGAATTTTAGCACAACCTGCAGTCGAGATATATTTGTAATTATGTGAGAGAGCCTAAGTTCTGAACTTTGTGTTCTTCACTTTGTTCACCTACAAAACGGAGATGGGAACAGTCATACTCCATGGGAATTTATTCTGAAGTCTAACTAATAAAAAGGTACTTACACATACATAAAAAAGATCAAATCCAAGCCACCTTTATTGCTGCCAGAACAAAGTTTATGATCTTGTTTAAACAATTCTCTTTATTTACATCAGAAGTCAGCTTTGTCTTTTAATTGAAAAGTTATGTAAGGCTTCATACTCTCATCAGGGCAAAAGACAGTCTCATAGTTTAAGGTATTGGTAGCCCAAATAATAGACAACTGATTTCAACAAGAGTTCTTTAAGCAGAATAGCTGTTTGCCACTTGAAAGAACTGTGGAATGTGGGGCTGGAGAGATGGTACAGAGTTTAATGCACTTGTCTTTCATTCTGCCAATCCCAATTAACAATCCTTGGCACACCATTTGGTCCCCAAGCAATGCCAAGGTCACTCCTAAGCACTGACTTAGGAATAAGTCCTGAGCACCACTGGGAGTGACTTTACCCCTTTCAGAAAAAAGAAAGAATGCTGGGACCAGAGCGATAGCACAGCGGGTAGGGCGTTTGCCTTGCATGCGGCCGACCCGGGTTCGATCCCCGGCATCCCATATGGTCCCCCAAGCACCGCCAGGAGTAATTCCTGAGTGCACAGCCATGAGTAACCCCTGAGCATCGCTGGGTGTGACCCACAAAGAAAAAAAATGCCTGTGGGATAAATTATTTTTTTTACCCCAATCATACAATGAGAGTTAGTGTCATTGCCAAATTTGAAAATACCAAATAGAATGCAAAGTTTTTTATTAGCTAATGATTCCTACTGACCCATGTGTTAAAATGGAGCTTTTTTGTCAATGAAGTGCAAATCCCTTTTGCCCACTGAAGAGTGAGCTGGTCAAGAATTTCTGCCCGCCTTGCACGTGGCTGACCCAGGTTCAATTCCTTCACCCCTCTCGGAGAGCCCGACAAGCTACCAAGAGTATCTCGCCTGCACAGCAGAGCCTGGCAAGCTACCCATGGCATATTCAACATGCTAAAAACAGTAACAAACTAGTCTTACAATGGAGATGTTACTGGTGCCTGCTCGAGCAAATCAATGAGCAACAGGATGACCGTGACATTTGGATAGACATCATCTGTAGATGATAATGTAGAATATAGAATGCCTTGAAAAAAGTAAGTGTAGGAAGTTCAAGAAGCTAAGCAAATTGGTCTTTCTCTTTTGTTCCTAGATGCACCTCAGTCTCACGATACCTAGAGGATAGACCTCATTTTTCTCATGACCTAGGCAGATTCCCTAACACAAATAATACTTAAAGAATGAAACTGCATAACCTTTCTCCTCCTTATGATTAGTTGTTGACTGTCTCATTTCCTATTTAGTAGTTACCCAAAAATTTCCCCCCGAATGTCAGGAGGCCACATAAACCAATCTTGCCAACACATCCCATCCAGATGCATGATCCTGCTCTTGTTAGAACTCCACCTCCCCAGTTCTAATAACCTTTTTTCGGCCTTATTTATTGTACAACACCTTAGATCTTCTAGTGGTTTTCAACCACTAGTCTGAGGTCCAGTGGTAAGGGTGGAACACCACCATCCAGAGGTCATTTGTAGCAACAAAACGCACTATTTAGAATGTCAGCTTTGTAATCACACTGTCTGGTTGGATTTTTAGCTCCAGTAATCATGGGATCTGTACACATGAGAATGATACCTAATCTCAGTACATTTCAAGGTGTTTCACCTCCATGATGATCCTAATGCTACACTTCCTTCATCCACTTCTGAATGAAGGAGAAATATTTTCTACACGGCAGAGCTTTTGGTTTATGGTCAAATGCCATGAACCTGGCATTGGTTTTCATTTCCCAAGTCCTCTTCTTAAATTCCAATTTTTGAGTCTATATAACAATTGCCAGGTTTTCTTGTAGCAGCAATTCTGTCTTTTACCCTCCTGTTCACATGTCTAATTTTATTTACTATTCTTTTTTTTTTCTTTTGCTTAAAAGAAATACTGTGGCACGGAGGTGATAATACAACAGGTAGAGTGTTTTCCTTGTATGTGGTCAACCTGGCACCCCACATGGGTCTCCTGAGCCCTCCAGGAGTGATCTCTGACTGAGCACAACCAGGAGTAAGCACTGAGCACCACTGGTTGTGGTCCAAGAACAAAACAAATCCAGAGAGAGAGAGAGAGATGCTGTGAATGATGGGGTGAGCATGAAGAAAAGTGAGAATTTGAAGTTTACACGAGTATTCCCAGCATGCTTAGTGGTCCTAGAATATCTCATTGTCAATGATCCGAAACGTCCAGGACAAACAAACAGGTGGAGTTACCAGATTGGCTGGAGTTGCAGCCTGTTCATATTCACTTGCATTATCCTTTTCTTGAACTTAGCAGGAAAGCCTGCTTTGCAATTAAGCCTCCAGGTGACTTTGTGGAGTGAGAAATTTACATTCAAACCAAACTCTCAACGTGATGAGAAGGCAATGGCTCCAGGATGTGCCACAATGTATCTCAAACAACACAGCTGAGTGTTGTCAGCATGGGAGCCTAAAAACCGGGCACCAACTCTCAGGTGCCTTATATCAGAAGTAGAATGAAGAAAAACCCTCCAGTATTCTTCAATATTGAAAGAGCCCATATCTCTATAGAATGCATCCCATCCATTTCTACTGTCTACGTGACAACAGTCTAATAATAAATAGGGTTTGTTGTTGTGGAAACTCTAATAGAACAGTGTTTTATTTAAGGCAGGACACAATAAGATTTCATTTTCAACTTCAAACTAGGTCCCCAATTTTGATATAAATTCATTATGGAAAAGAGCAGCACTTCATTAACTCCTAGAAACTTGATCCTTATTGAGTATTTAATGAGTTTAACCTTTATGTTAAGTGTGAAATAATACAAAACTTTGTACCTTCCAAACCTGCAAAACTTTTCATCCATCTGGTGGAAATGTCCACCTATGGACTTTAGAGATTTTTTAACTTGGGGGAAACCCAGTCTGTGCTTTAGCTTCAGATTGTCAACCTCACACCAACTGGTTTTATTGTTTCTCTTTCACTGTGGTCAATTAGATGGGATTATTCCCTTTCCATGGAGTGTTTTCGCACAGGCTGGGTAGCTGTTCAGTGAAATATAATCCAAGTCAGCCCCTTCTGCATCCAATAAAATCGTCAGTCAGTGTTGGGGGAGCAATCATTGAAATGATGAAATAGCAGTAGTGCTGAAAATAAGCAATGGAAAATTCTGCAAAAGCTAAAATTATACCACCGGGACTTCCTTGATCACCACAGCCCTTCTCTGGCCGAAAATCAGTTCTCCCTACGAATTGAGAACCTGTCCTAAGAAAGGAAACTGCTCTCATGTGGTAAAATCACCTTCCAGGGGAGCGTTCTCCTTTGTAGGACGATGTCAGATATTTATAAGGTGGTCTCCACTTATCTCTTTCACGTTATCCAGCATTTTTCCTGTCTTTGAGGAATAGTGCTGTCAGAGATATTTGGTTCAATAGATGATTTATGAGGAACCCGTACATCCAGACACTAGGTAGCATAGGTGGGAGGCCACCCTTAAATTGTTAAAGCCAGTGTATAACTGTAGCCATTAGAAGCAAGAGTCTACAGTCAAAGTGGAGAGGGTATAAAGGTGATCATTTGCTGGAATGGAGAAAAACATCAAGGAACATCAGTGATAAATTAGATTCTGTTAGGGCTGGAGAGTAGATTCGAAACCCATTATCTTGAGTTGATTAGGGAGAATATGTTGAAAGGTGAGTGGTTGTAGAATAAAGTCTAAAATAAGAATGTTGAACAGCAAAGTTGAAAACAAAGGACAAAGTTGGGGATGTATTAAAGAATTAATCAAAGTGATTCAAGAATTGGCAAGACCAGAGGAAGGTGGCTTGCTGGCATGTTTCTATTTTAATGAACCAGTCATACAGTAGAACACACAGAAAATCTTATTTGCTCTGAAGTTTTAGAATCACCAGTACCACCCACCAAGGTATCTGTATTTGAACAGATACCAAGGTATCTGTATTTGAGCAGATGCCTGGGCTCAACTGACCTCTGTTCTTTCAATATGTTTAGGGCCAGGCAAGTCAACAATAGGTGGTTACAATAGAAGACATTTGACCTGGTAGAATAAGTATTGGTCTATTTAAATATGTGTAGTTTTACAACTATTCAATGACCTGGACAGAGAAGAAGTAAGGTAATGTAACAAGTACCATTGGATGTTCCATTTGTCTTGGTATAAAAAGATGTGGGCCTCTGTGCCTTGGTCTATCTGTGAGCATTATGCCTCAGTCTCTCTATCTCGGACATGAAACCCTCATCAGCTTGAGTGAAATATATAAATATACTAAGTCATTGTGCAGGAACTAAACATAAAAGCAAAAACTCAAACTCTACTGCTAAGATTGTTCCTTTTAGAACCTATGCTAATGCTTTCCGATAAATAGGATACCAGTTAGTAAATTGTTGTTTTTCTCAACTACTACTTTCACTCCTTTGTTGGGGAAAAATATACATATAATGGCAATATAAATGCATAATGGCAAATACATGAAGAATGAATTGCACATTTTGAATGAGAATTCAGTTGTGTCAGTTGAAGTGCATTGGGTTCCTTAAAAGAGCTTCTGAATAAGAAGTCAGTTGTGTCATTGAAGTGGACTGGGTTCCTTAAACATTCTTAAAAGATTGTTTAGCCTATATGTTTATACATGTTCAAAGTTCAGGAAGACACACAGCCTCTAGGAAGAGAAAACCTTTTTCTAAGACTCTATAGGTAGATCTAATTTCATGTGCAAGATGTAGAGTGTTCCTGAAATGGGGAAAAAAAAGAAAGAAAAAGAAGCCTGCTACATCTAGCCAGTTGGCTCAAGGATTGCACCCTTGTAAAGTTTATGAATCTTCCTGCACAGGAAATTGTATCCCGTCTATAACACCGTCAACGTCACATTCCAGTGAAGGAACTCTTGGAAAAAGCTTTAAATGTCTTTAGTGCTTTCCTAAATTGAAGTTGAATTTGTTGTCTGTCTGACTTGAAGCTTCCAAAAGAGAAACATTCACCCCATTTCTTCATATTTTAGAAGAACAAGATCAATGTCTCCAGAAGCAACCCCCATGCCTTTTCATGCGATCCCTGGTGGAAGCAAACTCTTTCCAAAACAGACCCAAGTTTTCAGCTGAGACGAAGTGTGTTTGCTTCAACTGGGGTCTCTCACTCATGCTGAGACATAGGGAAGAAAGATGTAGCTTCGCAGGAAGAAAATCAGCATGCATGATGATCAAGGGGGCCAGATCCTCCCTGGGGGGGGGGGGGCAGCTTGAGGCCAGCTTCCTGCTGACTGTGCACAACTGTACAGAAATTCCTTGCTTCTTCTCTCCCTCATTTCCATGTTGGGGCAGATCAGCCTGCCCTTAAACTCTTCATTCAGCTTCACTCTGATCCAGGCTTCCACATTTTCAGTGAATTCTTCTAGGGTGCTAATAGCTCTCTCTACTAGGAGCTAAGCTGCTGCCCTGGGTCCCGTAGTATCAGGTTTTCCCCATTCTTTAATTCCGAACTTACGGTGGTTTTCTACTCCGAGGCATACTAAGTATTCCTTATAAACTTCTTAAAAGCAATGAGCTGTCCTTCGTACCACAAAAATGGCCTAATTTAAGAAAATTCATCATAAAGCACTGAATTGGGAAAACGGGTTGCTCTTCCTTAATCTAAGTCATAAGCCCATATGACTCCATACTACTCCTGAGTATGTACTTATGACCTACCTTCCTATCCATTTATCTGAATATTTCCCACTAAACAAGTACATGGCTTTACATCACCTCATAATTCCCAACAACTCAAAATGATAGTGATTTTCGACTTGACCCTGGCCCTGGACTTTCTTATCTGATGTTAATTTCAATAGACTTCTTTTTTTTTTGTATAATTTGTCACTGATTAGATTGACATATTGTACTTGTTCAAATGAGATGCACTGGCTTTTTTTTTAATTGGATAGCCACTAGTGATTTGAATAATGGGGATTTCTGAAAATACAAATAGGAGGTGCTCAGCATGCAGGTAAGTTAAGTACCACCAACTCTACCTGGGAATCAGCAGGCATTCCTGATGACTAAGTACCTACATTTATTTGCTGGGAGTTCAGCATCTCTCTAATTACAATTATATTTCATGTCCATCTTATCAGGGTTCTTGAAGAACACAATCTATAAAATCATATATACAGGTGGGCAACTAACATTTTCTTGCAGTTGAGGATTTCATGATCTAAATACACAACCAGTGCTTATGATCAAAGCATTTGAAATTAGATAACTCAGTGCAAAAGTCTGGGAATAATATGGAATCTAATATATTTTATTTATGAATCACCAGCTTAAAACAAATTAGCTATATATGTATATATATGTATATATAGTTTTGAGCAAGTATTTCATAATTAAATATAGAAATATATCTTTATTTTTTTGCTTTTTGGGTCACACCTGGCGATGCACAGGGGTTACTCCTGGCTCTGCACTCAGGAATTATCCCTGGCCGTGCTCAGGGGACCATATGGGATGCTGGGATTCGAACCCGCGTCGGCCGCGTACAAGGCAAATGCCCTACCCTCTGTGCTATTGCTCCAGCCCTAGAAATATATCTTAAATTAGTAAAATTTGGGTAACAAGATTGTAGTTTTTTCCCATAATGACTTGAGTTTTCACTTTTCTTTGGAAGTAGACCCAAAACTGTAACATTCACAATCGACATACTGTCTTTGTTTTCTTATTATTTAGTCATTGTGTACTTGAGGTTGACAAGGGTAATTATATCCCACTATGTTCTCAGTCAGTACATATAACAAGTGCTCTAGCTTTCTATAAAGCAACAATTAGATTTACCAGCCTACACCCTTTTATTGCTGTGTGCAATTTTCTAGAAACTCCTTTTAACCTTACAATTTCTTGAATTGAAAAAGGATTTTCCAGTACAAATTATTTGCTCTTCCAATGGACATTTTTAACATATTTTGTTAATTTATTCATAAATATTGCCAAAAATGACACCCTTTAAGACTTAACTTGTTTTCTTATGCTTGTTATTTTAATGTAAATGGGGAAAAACATTCTTTTTTTTTCTAACCTGTGGCATATTCAATATGCCAAAAACAGTAACAATAAGTCTCACAATGGAGACATTACTGGTACCTACTCAAGCAAATCAATGAACAACGGGACGACAGTGCTACAGTGCTAAGTAAAGACATATTAGAAAAATCAGATCTGTGATCATTGTATTTGGCTTCTGTTAAAAATATTCTATTCTTGATAATATATGCTTTTTATAAAAATATAGTTAAATATTACTTTATTACTCGCTTTAACTTAGGATAACAGAGTTGAATTTCTTTTTACGAAAATATTCACATTATACTTAAAAGTCCCTTGTAGACACACAATTATGCAGATACTTTTAAGTATATTAAAAGTTTACTAAATGGTAATAGAAATGAGCTTTAGAGAAAATTTCAGAATATGCTTAATGAATACTTGTAGTTTTTTCTTTCTTTTCTTTCTTTCCTTGTTTATTTTTTGGTTTTTGGTTGTACTCAAGGTTTACTCCTGGCTCTACAGTGAGGAGTTACTTCTGGAGGGGCAAGAGAGACATTGTGAGGTACCAGGGATCAGATGCATGCAAGGCAAGCACCCAACTCTCTATACTATTGCTCCTGCCCTTTATTTTCATATACATGATATGATGTATTAAAGATACATAAGCATATAAAAGAGTCCTACATTTAAAATAATTATCGATTAATATGTTATTTAAAATTCCATTCATTAAAATAATTAAAATATAATTCTTCAAATGAAAAAATAATATTCATCTGGATCATGTTCCTAGAAAAACCTGCTTTTCTACTGACTACTAAATATTCTCTTATTTTTTGATCCCTATAGTAATAAGTTGTATTTTTTAAAATATGACACAATTCTGTGCTTTAGAAAATTCCTACTATTTTCCTAATTTATGGTTTCTTTCTAGTGAAAAATGCTAGAAAATTTAAAACATCAAATCAAGGTTGAAAGATAGTGCAGAGGTGAAGGTGCTTTTCTTGCATGTGGTTGATCCCAGTTTGATCCCTGGCACCACATATGGTTCCCTGAACAGTGCCAGGAGTGAACCCTGAGCAAAGACATAGGAGTAACTCTTGACCACCACCAGCCCAAACACCTCCCCAAATAATACCATAAACAAATGAAGAATTTTATTGAGCAAATTCCTGTATCTTGTGCTTTTGATACAGGAATGAGCCTTTGTCCCTGGTCATTCACTCTACTAAACCTATATGGATCTCCTTCACTTGATGAGAACTCTTGGATGTGTTCTATGAACCCAGTGGTTATTTGCCTTCCTTTAGTTTCTAGGAGACAACTCTTCATTTCCCTTCTCAGTTCTCTGCCGTGCATTCTCCACTCGCTCACAGAACCATACACATGTACCCCACACCACATATCAGCAGGAGACATTTGTCCAAGAAAATCTAATCCAGGTTGGTGGCTACAATTCCCTCCTGTATTGGACAGCTCAAGTGCTTATCTCCAATTCTGACTCTCCCTAGAGGTCTACCAACTAAATATTTGAGCTTCAGATTTCTGAACCCCCAAACTAGCCTCACTATTTCCCCAAACTTCTCTTCTTTCCTATTATCCTAATTTCTGAATGGGGCTTCTTACATCCAATTTTGCTTCTTTTTAGTCCTCTCTGTCCTATAGAAAATCATTTGCTATTCCTGTGCTTACTTTTGTTCATAACTTTCCACATGCATTAGGGTAAAAAAAATCAACATTCTTTGCAAAATATTCAGTCTTTTGTTTACTCTGCTCCCCACCCACCTCACCAGCTTTCTAGTGAGTCACTGTCTCAATGTCTCCCTCACTTCGATGATGAGCAACTGTATTTTCCAAAAAATACCCATCATACTCTCTATTCAACCCAGTTATCCTAGCACCTTGCCATTCCCTGTCAAGCAGTGGATTCTGTTGCCCTTCCTTTGAACCTCAACCCACTGAGGACTATTGCAAACAATAAATTAAGTGATGCTGTGTGGCATTGAAGATAAGGTTCTAATAAAGTAGCTACTGCCTGGCCCTCTTGAAGAGCAGCCTGTTATGGAAAATGAACCAGGATGTTGTGAAGAAGCACAAGTCTCCCAGAGTTCAGAGACCTGCTGGAGAGATCTCCACAGAAAAAACCAATATAACCAAAATATAACCATATATATACATATATATGTATATGTACATATTATGGTATGAGTGGGCACCAGTAACATCTCCATTGTAAGACTTGTTGTTACTGTTTTTGGCATTTCAAATATGCCACGGGGAACTTGCCAGGCTCTGCCATGCAGGTGAGATAATCTTGGAAGAATCAAACCCAGGTCAGCTACGTGAAAGGCAAATGCCCTACCCGCTATGCTATTGCTCCAGTCCATATATATGTTGTATATATATATATATAAATATATATATGTATGTGTGTATGTATGAATATATATATTTGTGTGTATATATGTATATATTTAACCAAAATAACTCAATAGTCAGCATCAAGTCAAAAGCATGTGAATGACAAGCCTTCATATAATTCCAGACTCCATCTTTTAAAACTTCTGGATAAGACCCCAGAGATCATGGAGCAGAGACAAATGTTATCCCCTCTGTGTTCTATCCAAATACTTCATCCTCAGAATCTACGCACACAATAGGTGGTTGTTTGGGGCCATATATTGATGGGGTGATTTGTTTTGTTGCAGAAGATACTGAGAACCACACCCTGCCCCTTTATCAGTCCCATGTTCTTGGAATTCCGTTTTAGATGTTTTCTGAACCCACATCCAAAAGATGGTCTATCTCAAATCCACTTCTGTGCCTTAGACTAGATTGGAATTACTAACATAAATGTGTTTTGTTTTTGAAATGATACATAATGGTACTGACTGCAAATTGGTACTGGTTCACAGTACTTTTTGCCCAGTACATAGGGTAGAGTTTATACACTCAAGAAATGCAATATTCTCTAAGCATTTTCTCTTTGGTGATCCCTGTCTTTTCGTGATGCATTTATCTTGGGTCAAGAACTCTGCCCAAAAAATATCATTGAGCACATTGTCCCTTCTCACATTTTGACCTACTTTGTCATTTCCCTGTTTCTCTGGAATCTTTCTCCTCTGATGCAAAAGTAAGCAACTCAAAAATCTGCTCCTGAGACGAGGCTGGAGTAGGCAAAGAGGGGCCTGGGGGTGTGTGTTTAGCTTCACAAAAGCCGGAGCAGCCAATCCTAGTAAGTATGTGATGTCTGAGAGCTCTATAGAGCAGATGCTGAGACCAAAGCTCCTTCTGGAAAGGGGTGGTCCCTCTCTCTCTCTCTGACTGTAGAGCAATTAACAACATGTTTAATTAATGCTCACGTTCTTCAAGTCAGAGCAGTCAATTCCATCTGTATGTGTTTGAAAATCCAAGTCCAGTATTGCAGGGACTCTGATGATAGTTTGTCCACAGATGTGTGGGTTTAGGGCAAGGACACAAGGCATATTACCACTTTTAAAAGGGAATGGCAGGGAGGAATTCCCTCATTCTACTCATTCTTCTACTTTGTCCATACCAGTGATCTCTGAAACCTTTGCCATTTTGCTCAATTCCAGGAACTCTGGAGGCCTTAGATATGCGCCCAGGACCTTCTGGGACCCCACACTTAACCACGCCTCTCTCTGCAAATGCCATCTAGTTGTCTCATTTTTATCAGAGTCAAAATGGTGGCCTTTGACTTCCTCAACTCCCCTTCTATCCTGTTAGAATTTTCATAAGGAAGGTTTGCTAAAAGTCACATGTAAAAGTGGCTTTGGGAATATCTTCACTGATTTGGTTTGGACTTTCTGGAACTTCTTCTTAGGTGGCAGCTCTCACCCACTGAAGTTTTTTCTTTTGTAGTATTTCTTGTTTCACCTTTTTAACCTCATGATTTAAAATTTTTAAGATCACCAGTTTAATAATTATAGATTAATCTCAAGTCTGTTAGAGGAAAGCTCAGTATCTTAAAAAAATAAATAAACTGATTTAAAGACATGGGTGTTCATGGGTTGGTATCAAGATACAGTTTCATCCATCAGTTAGTCTTTATTGATGATCTTGGGAACTTGATATTTTCAACCACTTAAAATACCCAAGTGACTAAAGAGCTCTTTTGATGCTTCAACTTAATGTGGATGATGTGTGTGTGTTTTTCCATTTTATAGACATTAATCCTTAAGTGTGGTAATACACGGATGACTGAGATAAAGTACTATGTGGTAATGTACAGTATAAAACAAAATATTACTGTGACCATTTTTCTTTCCTTAAAACCTTTGTGTTTCAGAACCATGATCAAGGCACTTGGGGGTTACTTACCCCTAGAAGTTTTATCAAGAGCAAAATATTTTGTCCTTTTAATCCACCCAATTCTAAGTTCTCTCATAGGATACAATATTTGCTTTTGTCTCCTAGCTAGCATGCCTGATAGTTTTTTCTCTTATTTATTTATTTTTAATTTTAATGAATCATCATGATATACATTTGCAGACTTACAGACTTTCATGATTGCATTTCAGTCAAACAATGTTCAAGTACCCATCTCTCCACCAGTGCCCGTTCTCCACCCCCAATGTTCCTAGTATCCCTCCCCGCAACCCCACCCTTTCCCACCTCCTGCCTCTGTGGCAGGCACAATCCCTCTTACTCTCTCTGTCCTTTTGGGTGTTATGGTTTGCAATACAGGTAACAAGCAGCCATCAAGTTTGGTCATGAAAGTAGTCTATTTTCCACATGCATCTACTATCCCAAGCGATCCGTCCAACCATCATTTATTTAGTGCTCCTCTCTCCATCCCAGCTACATTGTCCCCTAGTGCAAGAGATTGGCTATCAAGCCTCCTGACCCTTATTTTAACTGTCCTTAGGTGTTAGTCTCCTATTATATTACTTTATGTCCCACAAATGACGCCTGATTTTTAATTTGGGAGGTGGAGAGGGAGCGGAGGGTTTGCCAAGCAGTGCTCGAGGAGCCCTGGGGTACTGATACTCAGCCATGGGGCAGGATACCAGTGGTACTGAGGGACCATTGGTGCTTGAGCACCACTTAGGAGGATCCTGGGTCCTTCTACACCCCCTCAATAGTGCTGGTATGGGAGACAAGTGGACTGGGGATGGAACTCAGGGCCTCCCCCAGGCAAGACATGGGTTCCAGCCCTTTCCATGATTTCCCTGGTCCCTGTGGTTTTTATATTTTTTTTTATCAAATATCATATTTGTTAAGGCAGCTTTATTCTCATTGATATCTTCTACCCCCATCCTATCTACATTATCTATGGTTGGTATCAAGAAACAGTTTCATCCATCAATTAGTCTTTATTGGTGATCTTGGGAACTTGATATTTTAGCATCAGTGAGACATTTTTCAAACTGATTAACTGAACAATTAAGGTCAGAGTAGAGAAGGTTAAAAGACCCCCTGGTGTCCCCAATATCCTTTGTCAGCCTCATGTGAATTTCACAGAGTATTTGAATTATGTGATTGAGTGCTGGCGTGCCCATAACTTCATTGAAAAGTAAGAGCATACCCTCATAATTACATTTTTTGCTAATGAAACTTTAGCTTAGAAAAATCTAACGTTGATTATTTCTGGGTTTTTAATCATCTGAAATTTTTTTTGTTAGCATTTGTCTGAGATTATGTTCCCAGCACTGCATGAAAAGGCATTTGGTAGCTCATGGAGGAAGGTTCTGTTGGTAGTTGGCTCTCTCCAGTTCCTCTCCCATAGAAAGTCAAGATCAGCTCGCTAGTCTGCAGATAAAGTGAAATGCATCCTGGGCTTAACTGTACATGGTTACTTAGATCTGGTGGAAGAGGTAAAACTGTTTGCTATCTGCTCTGTTGTTTAGTTTTATGTGCTTTGAAAAAAGGAATATGGGGGCTGGAGTGATAGTACAGCAGGTTAGGCATTTGCCTGGCATGCAGACAACCTGGGTTCAGTCCCCAGCATCGCATATGATTCTCCAAACACCACCAGGAGTAATTCCTGAGTACAGAACCAGAAGTAATGCCTGAGCATTGCCGGTGGACCCAACAAACCAAATTTTAAAAAAAATGATGATTTCTGGGATAGTGTCGAACCTATAAAATAGAGACATGCACACACTCGTGTCCCTTGCTTGAACAAGAACCTAAGAAGAAAGTAATTTGTAGTTCCCAATGGTGAAATGTAGTTCCGTAGGATGCAGGCCTTTAGAGGAATTTTTCAACTCCTTCCATGCCTTGTGTGAGACCTCCCAAGGAACCAGTCTATCTGTTTTCATGGTATTGATTTGCATAAAATTTACATCAGCATGCTACCTGGAGCTTCTCAGGAGTCCAAGAAGTTTTCAGATGGACCAGGATGATTTTCTCATTCTGCTTTATGAACCAGAGGTCTCACCTCATGATTAAAGGTGATATCTTTAGAAAAATACCAAGTAGGACAAAGGTCTTAATGTTTCCATGCATGATAGGGAGCTACTGATGTGGCAGATGATGCTCCTAGGAGTGAGAAACAGAGAGAGAGACAGGAAAGCACAGCATGCATTTCTCTCACACCGGAAATGATGGGGTGAATATCTAATGCTGAATTAGGAGTTATTTCTCCATCCAGGTAAAATTTTCTTTCTATCCTAATTGATTCCTTGGGTGCTCAAAATTGAAAAATGTATATGGAAAGAGATGGAATTTCTCTGGGTCTTTGTGTAACTTTATGTAGTCATTAGGCTTCATTATCAGCCCTACCATCATACAAACTTGGAGCCCTTTTTGTCTGAACCATGTGCTTAATTCAGAGATGTGGGCTGAATGAGAAAAAGAAATGCATTGGCTGTGCTTTAGTCATTTGGAATGTTTGAAATGATTTGAATGGACGGGGATTTTTTGCTTCAGAGAGCCTTTGTCGAGCTAGGAGCTAGGAGAGCCAGAATTTTAATCTCCACCTCTGACATTCTTTGACAAGTTGCTTTAGTTGCCTGCATCGCCTTGACCTTTATATAACGAGGATAATAATATTTATCTAGCTGAGATGAAATCTTCCGTTGTATTTCTCAGAATACTTCACATTGATAAAGTGGCATTCCCTTTAAAGCCCTTTACCTGGCTTACAAATAAAATCGATTTAACAGTTTGGGGGCTGATGAAACAAACGAACAAAACAAAACTAGAAATCCACTTTACCGCCGACTTTGAGCTGTAATCATGGCTAATGTTTGAGAAGCAATCCTCTTGAGGCAGTCGCTGTACATTATCTCATTTAACTTTACGGCAACACGGTCAGCATCATATTCCTGTTTTTCACTGTAAAGGAAATAGAGGCTTTAAATGCCTGGAAAAGTTTCTGAGAATCACACAGAGAGTCAGTAGCTGTGCCCAGACCTTGGTACAAGGAGCTATGGCCTTCTGGAATTTACCAACAGGAAAAAACAGACCCAACTTGATCTCAGGGAGCTGGGGACATGGCAAGACCTGCCGGCACTGGGCTATTTCTCTGTTTCCTGAATGTCAGTGTCCCTTTGTGCTTCTTTAAGCTCCAGGAATAGCCTCTTTAGAGGACCTTTGCAGTTTCCTTGACTGCACAAGACTTGCGCCGAGATCAGCTGCACAATCCCCACTTTGGGAATCAGAACTATGACACTTTTGAAAAAGCAAATCCTGACTGGACTGGGAGCACACGGGGAGAAGCCCTGGTCCATGTCTCTCTATGGGGCCCTAGGTTCGATTCCCTAGCACCATCTGTCATGGGGGCCACTTCTATGGTTCCAGAACCTCTCACATAAACTCCCTTTTAGCCTCTCTTTCTCCATAATTAAATGATTGATTACACACACACCCCAACACACACTCTTTATTGCAAATAAGCATGTTCATTTTACTAAATTTCATTGCAGACTCTCCCCAGTTCAGCTACTGACACGGGTTCCCACTCCTTTCCACAGAAAAGCTTGGTTTCGATTTACCCCCAGCTCTCCCTAAGGAAAGAGATTTAAAACACAAAAAGACATGTTTTAAGTCTCTAAGACAAGATGATCCTGTTGTCTTGACCTTAGGTTTCTTGGGGGAAATTAGAGTAGAAAGAAGACAAGATTTCCTTGGGTTTTCCTACCAGCTCTCTGATGACGCAGACAGTCGGAAGGTGCCAAGGAATACTGTCACTGTATCACTGTCATCCCGTTATTCATCAAATTGCTCGAGAAGGCTCCAGTAACATCTCCATTCATCCCTGTCAGGTCTTAGTGTAGCCCGATAACGTATGGGGGGCTCTTTCAGGATCAGGGGAATGAGGACCATCATTGTTACTGTTTTTGGCATATCAAGTACACCACAGATAGCTTGCCAGGCTCTGCCTGAGGGCGGGATACTCTCAGTAGCTTGCCAGGCTATCTGAGAGGGACGAAGGCTTTGGGGGCAGCTTCTACTCACCTTTACAGGTGTTCCCAGTCTACCAAATGTAAGCTTTTGGTCAACTGGCATGTTGTAATGATCTGCACACTGACAAATACGCACCTGGCTGCATCTCTGGGCAGCACCTGGGACATCTGCGGCCTCAGGTTGATTTCCTTGATGGAGTGCCCCTGCAGGTTGTTGAGCAGCTGGAAGAGGAAGACCCTTTCGTGAAGGGTCTGTGCCAGGTCGAACACTTGTGCGAGTCCCAGTAGTTGGCTGACAGCAGCCCATAGTGGATGAGCCACTGCATGCACTGCTACCAAGGCTCTATGTCCGACTGCACAGTAACTCAGCCCGGGTGGGGCAAGCAGTGATGCTGCAGCCGCCAACTCGGTTTCTCCTTGCCCCACAGACACCATTCTGTCTGAATCTTGCAAAACAGCCGTTGATGTCCATGTAGAGTTCCAGCAGGGATCACGCGTTGAGTTCCATGCCTGGTGCCAAGGAATAGAACTGTTTTTCTCATTGAACACGGCTGAGGCTCTCTGACGAACGCCTTTCAAGACTGATTTCTTCTGCTTTTTCCTGAAGCTGGCATCTTGTGAAGCTTTGGGGATATCTGAAGCAGATTTGACTGTTTTAAAAGTAATTATTCAGAGTAATCGCTTGAGTTGAATTGTGTCAACTTCAACTTGTCCATTTAAAATCCTCCAGGGGTTCTGCATTGCTCCCATGATAACAAACAAAAACTCATTTTCTTTTGGGTTCTCCCGGCTCAGCGAGCTCAGGCTTTACCCGCCAACTCTTTGGCCTTTCCTTCTCCTAGACTCTCTGTTCCTCTATTCCTCTGAGCAGCCCTCAGCCGCACCCCTGCATCTGCACTGTCTCTTCTTCTCTGTCCCATTTTTCCTCCTTATAAGACCCATCTATTATAGCCGCTCACCCCCCAGAACATCGTTCTTTTGCCTGAAGTAATGCAAAAAAGTATGTCTTAAAATGCATTTAAACATTAGTTTCATAGTCTTTCCAACTTCCTGAGTTCCTATCACCTAAGAATATTCTGGAAGATAGCAAGTAAACAACATGTATTGTGAATGAATTAAGAATGAATAAGGCAAGTAACACAATGTAGGAGCAAAATGATGAGTCTTGCATCTCTAACTTTTTCCTAACATGTTTATGTATTAAGAGGCAAAAGTACCAACTTCCTAACTAGAATAAAAGTTTTTAGAAGAAAAAAAAGAAGATAAATTGTATAGAATTGCTAAACATTTGACTTTCCAGAAAATGAAGCATACTTTAAAAATATGTTTAGGTTAACAAATTCATAGTTTAATAAATATGAATAAATAGAAATATAAATATAATTACTACCATGGTTCCCCCAAGTTGTTTTTTCATTCTTTTTCAAAGTCTAATGTGTTCACAATGTGTTCCGGAGAAGAAAAATCTATATCACTTTCCAGCCATTTCTTAAATATCAAACATCATCATGAAATGTCAGAATTTGAGACACAGGTGTGAATCAGAAAATAATCTTAAACATACTTTAACCATAGAGAACAGTTATCAGAAAGCTTCCAGCCAACCAGTGTACAAATTGTAATAGTATTTCCAGCTCAAAGTGACTAGTCACAAGAAAAGAAAGACAATAGAGAAAGAAAATATTAAGACATAGAATGATTTCCGAACTTATATTTCCCAAGTTTCAAACTGTGCCCTAAGCTGATGCATTTTTCACAAGCTGTCGTGGGCAGACCTAATTGCTTTTCATGTAAATGAAGAATAGATACCTTTGTTTAAATAGCAATCTAGATCAGGATGAGGGGTTGTTCACTTGTTTTAGACTATTTGGAGTTTTGAAATGGCATAGAAGCATGACATAGAAGTTCTTCACCTGTGGGCATTTAAGAAAATCTCTAAAACATTCTCCCTGATTTTCACTCAACAATACAGTGATGCAATGAGCATACCAGTTAGAGATTCAGAATAACTTGGTTGTTGTTTTAAAACCAATTAGGATATTTGTTGCTGCCATTTACCTGAAAATCTTTTTGACTGTCACCACAGCCTTTAAGTATATTTGAGGTATTAGTGTATGTAGTGTATAGGTATATATGAAGTATAAGTGTATACAGGGTATATACTGGGCATGGTTATAAGCAGAGTATAGGTAGATCAGGATATATAGGATCTAGGTATATACAGGATCTAGCTAAATCAGGATCTAGGTATGTACAGGACATAGGTAGAGAAAAGACATAGGTAGGTACATAGAATGTAGATCAGAAGAGAGAGAGGGAGAGAGAGAGAGAGAGAGAGGAAAAGCCCCTGCCATAGAGGCAGACTGGGGGTGGGAGTGGAAGGTTGATGGGAGGGAAACTGAGGACACTGGTGCTTGGAAATGTACACTGGTGGAAGGATAGATGTTGGAACACTGTATGACTGAAACCTAATCATGGACAGCCATTTAAGGGTCTATCTCACAGTGATTCACTAAAAATGGGATATATGGGATATAGGAGTATGTAGGATATAGATAGATGCAGAGTATATAAATCAGGATATCATGATATAGGTGTACTTATAAAACATAGGTTTATACAGAGTATATACTTGACATAGGTAGATATGGTATAAATCCTTGCTATAAGTATATACAAGATATAGACATATACAGGGTATTTACTGCATATTGGTAGATACAAAGTTTTCATTGACTTAAGACTTTGCCATTTGTTTATGAATTCACCTCACTAATGGCAAAATAAGGAGATTTCCTCCCCCCCTGCCTTCCTAGATAGAGACACACATTTAGTAATTGTCAACACCAGCTAAGGCACACCCCTATCCGCGGGCCACCTTGGAACATAGATTATTTCACAGGGAGAATGTTCTTATTGGCTCCTTCTGCTTTATGTTTCTGGTGAGTTAAGTGTGTGTGGCGATCACCAGCTTCCTGCGTGTGGAAAATTGTGTCTCAGCAGGAACTTTCTGGAACCTGGTGAAAAGGCTTGTTCATTTGTTTGTTTTAAACATTCTGTGACAAGGGAGTATCTTATGGACAATATGCCTCTAAGAAGCTTTTTTTCCGATGAGTAAAGAAATGTTTTCCTTTATAGATGTTACCAATTATATAAATGTATAATTGGTCATAGTGTCATCTATCAACAGCATGGAAGGCCTTTGTAATGGCCCTGCCTTGATTGAGCCTCCATCATGAATTTGATATATGAATAACAAATAGGCTCGAAGCAGCATGGGTCTTGGGAGGCCTGGATTTACAGGATTCTAAAATACAAATGCTTCCTTCAACAGGGATGAGTTCTGTGCTGTACTTGTACCATTGTTATTTCATTCCTTGGAAGAGAATAATCCAAAATCAGTGATGGTTCCAATTTCTTTTTTAATTGAATCACCATGAGATGTACAGTTACAAAGTTAAGTCGTTTGTGATTGGGTTTTTTTCATACCAAGTTCCATCACCAGTCCCTTCACCAGTATACATTCATTTCCCAATATCATCATCCCCACTTTCCTTCCACCACAACCTCACTCCAGCCTGCCTATGGCATGAACTGTTCTCTCTCTGTCTCTCTGTCTCTCTGTCTCTGTCTCTCTCTCTCCCTCCCCCTCTCTCCTTCCCTCCCCTCCCTTCCTCCTTCCATCACTCCTTATTCTAGCATTATGGTTTGCACTATAGGTACTGAGAGGTTATTATGTTTGTCTCTTTACCACCTTTCAGTACTCAGTTCTTGTCCAGAGTGATCATTTCCGACTATCCTTGTTCTAGTGGTCCCTTATCTATCCTAACTGCCCTCCAACCCCACCACTTGTGATGAGTTTCCAATAATGAATGAGAAAGAACTGAATTTAAAATCATAGATTGGAGAGGGAAGCAGTGTGGGCCATTGATGGTGAGAAGTGAATATTCAGGCAGGGAGTGCAGTGAGGAACAAAGCATGTGTGAAACTATCGCTAAGAGTATTGTCAATCTTGGTACCTTGATAAAAATTGGGGCAGGGTTAACTGTTGTTCATAAAGGAACTACAGAGTCAAGATCTAAGAGAATATGTTTCCCGCAAGGGGCCAACAAGCAGCTCCCCAACCCTCCCCCAAAGACCTAAGTATTGCTGTATTTTAGTTTTGTTTTCTATTTTGTATTTACGTGTCTTTTGGATTTGCATTTAGAGTTTTTTACCAGACAGTTTTCTTTACTAGACAGTTTTCTTTCCCATATGCCGTATGTGCGGCATATTTGCTGTTATTCAATTGTGCAGAGATTGAATAACCTGGAGTGGCAGGGCCAGAGAGTACAGCTAAAATGGTAGCAATTTAAGTAAATTATAAAAGAATAAAATATTTACTACCCCTTGAGTGAATGGGGTGATTCTTAATGACTGCTGGTCATATATTTATGTGTGGAGTATTTATTTGTACTCGGTCTTCTTCAAGTAAATGATATATAATACATTTACTTATCTGCAGACCAGTCCTAAACATGATTTAAGGTAGCTGAATCTTGCTGTAACTAAGTTATAAAATAAATTGTCTTTTTACTGAGGAAATGCAGAGATGTACATAGAACACTTAAAAATCTTTATATTATTTTGTATTTATATGTAAAGAGAATGGTAACATATATATATGTGTGTGTTTATTGAATTGAATATGGTTCACTTTTTAAATATTTGAACTAACAGAAGTTTCAAGAACAGTAGCAGAAAATTGGAATTTAGATTCTTCCTAATATCCCATGCTCCATTCTTTATATTGGATAAATATTCAGATGGAAAAAGCTGGTTAACAGGTACTAAGCAAAGTTTAAATTTTAACTCTTCCTCAGCAGAAAGCAAAATTCAAATATACATTTCCAATACATCCCACAACAGAGAGACAGTCTACAATGACATTTTTTCAAAGGCTCAAACATGTTTCGATCAGAAAGAGCTCAAGGCTTGATTTGTTATTTAAATTATTTTGTTTTGCATGTTGAGTCCAGGTTTAAATTTCATTACTGCTGCTTGACATGCAATTGAAATCAGAAGAACACAACCCAAATTAACAGATTGCGCTTGTTATTAAAAATGTCAGCGAGCTAAACAAATTAGTTCAATGTCGTTATGACTGAGAAGTATTTAGGTAATATTATTTTAAACAGCAGAGCCCATAGCATTTGGGGTTTTGATACCAACGTTTATCCTCAGAGCAAGCAATAAACTTTCATCTCTGAAGCTGCAGAATATGTGAGACAGAAGCCCTAGAACTCGTCACAAGTGCAACTAACAGAATTCTGGAAATTCTGCACTTTTCACTTGTCCATGACGTAGCTATATTGGCCGGTGTTAATCTTCCCTGCTAATGTTCCTTTTCACATCTATTGCCTGTGATTTTATGGCTTTCCTGCTTCCAGGATGGCTAATACAGTAGTTCCCAGTGCGTCCCAATGCAATACTCACTCTGGTACCTTAAAACACAAATATAGGGGATCTAGAGACTGGCTCAGTGACTAGGGTGTTTGCTTCGCTGCCCACGTGTGCTAAGCATCCTCTTGTCGCCTGTTGTAGCCGGCAGCTCTCCTGTCTGGGATCCCTGACCTCGCAAGCCATTTCCCCACCGCACTACAGCCAGCTGTGTGTCAGCACCGCTACTAAGGGCCTGGAGAACGGATGTACACAGGATGTACAAGCACCACAGCTATTGACGCAGCCGAGCGTGCAACACAGCCTGATGTGTGACCCCCAGCAAACCCCAGAACCGAGTGTGTGCATGATCAGCCACCCTTAGCAACAACAAAAGAGGAAAAGGAAGGAGTGACATAAAGAAAAGCAAACGTGGGCACGTTGCCCGCTGAAATCTCTGACATTTCCCTATGGAGGCAGAATAAAAGTGAAAGTCCTTTCAATGCCACATGTTGTTAAGGCCCCATCAGGATCCCCATCTCCTGCTGTCCCCCGACCACCCCCCCCAGCCCCATGAGCCCCAGCTGCTCATATGCCTAGAGCCAGGCTTCCCTGCTACCTAAATCGACAGCCATCTCAGCCCAAGACTGGCTTGGCTTTTACTTATCTTGACATCCCTCACCCCTAAGACATGACATGATGTGACATGGTCCTCTGCTGACCAGTGAGTCACAGAATCAAGAGCTGAGCATTTCCATTTCGAGGTTTCCATTTCCAAGGCCACACAGATGAGTTTTCAACATAGCTTTTATTTGTTTTTTTTTCTTTTTTCTTTTTGGGTCACACCCGGTGATGCACAGGGGTTACTCCTGGCTCTGCACTCAGGAATTACTCCTGGCGGTGCTCAGGGGACCATATGGGATGCTGGGAATCGAACCACTCTTGCTATTTTTCACAAGTCTCTACTACTAAGAATGGCCAGTGAGATCTGCTCCCCACCAAGTCGCTCATTTTGCTGATGAGGAGAAAACAAATCCCTCAAACACTTCTCACTTAAGTTGGTGAGACTGTTTGTTTGCCTTGCAAAAATTTGTCATAACAAGCTCAATTTGCTTTTTCAAATGGTGTTGACAAGCCACAGACCTCCCTAGATTGTTCTCAAAATTTGCTCTTGTCACCCAAAGCATCTTCTCTTGTGGGTCCTATAGATTGATCAACTAGAGACCCCCCTTCTTAATTACTGTAATAATAATATGAGGGAGAAGGACTTATAATGACAAGCATCTGTAGACCTCTACTCTCATTCTGTTGAACTGTAAAAGATCCATACCACCACTCTCAAACATATGGTGTGCTCAGTTTTAGAATCTTCCTGGAACTGTATTATCAAACTTTTAAGTCAATTGTATTTTTATGGTCGGTCATTGTCTGGTATCCACAGAACAGGGTTGAATAATCTTTCTGCAGGCAGGAACTACCTACCTCCCAAGAGGAAAAGAGCAGAGTTCTTGAAATGATGTGATTTGTCTGTTTTCATTGCCATATATTTACATTTGGTTTGCATACATTTTGTCCCTCTGGTGTTAAGCTAATCAGTTTGCTCTGAAAGAATTTATCTCTTATTGGTAGGCTCCCTGTGCTTTGTTGCAAAATAAATTTGAAAGCTGGTAGGGAGTAGAGGACAAACTCATTACATAAAGACGAGAAGGATTTAAGACCGTTTTAATCACCCTGAAAGATGGAACTAAATGATGAAAATAGTCATCATAGTGTCACTACCTTATTGATTTTTTGGACCCCACCTCTGCCCTCTTGTTTTGTTTGCATCCGGATTGTGTATACGAATTGGGAAGTTACTTGGTTCTGGAGGAACATAATGAACTCCATTTGGAACCCTAGAATTCTCAAATACCCCTTGAGGAAATTTTAATTTTAAATTTTCCATTATGTTGCCACAGAAATATAACAGGATAAAGGCACGTGTCTTGCTTGCTGCTGAACCCAGTTTGATACCAGAACCACATGGACCCCCAAGCACTACCAGGAACCCCCTGACCCCCAGCACAGAGTTGAAAGTAGCCCCTGAACACCACCTGTTGTGGCTTGCCAATCCCCCCAAAAATGAAAATAAAGAATAATAATCATAAAACTTCTCATTGCCCATCCTGATTCTATAGCTAATTTTTAAAACAACTATTTCAGCTAATTGGCACCAAGATTTTAAATTTAGGAACATAAAGTAGAATTTAGAATGTGAAAGTCTTTTGTTTCCCTCTTTTGTTTTCCTCTGTTGATGTCGTTATGATAACCAGAGATCAGAAACACTTTGGGAGGCAGGGGGTGGGCCCAGACATAGGACAGTGGGTAAAATGGTTGCCTCGCATGCAGTTAACCCGGGGTTCCATCCCTTGCACCTCATATGGTTCCCTAAGCCCGGCGGGAGTGACCCCACAGCACAGACCCAGGAATAAGCTCTGAGCACAGCTGGGTGTGGCCCCAACACACAAAAATAAAATAAAACAGATACACTCCCGATAACAGTGCTCAGATGATCTCTGTGGGAGTCATACTTTCTGACTGGGTTGCTCACATATCTGTAACATCCTACTTGCCAGGGGTCATACACCTTTACTTGTGCTAGCCTAGGGTCACACCCTTTCATTTGCAGCCCCAGGGATCACAGGGAGCTGCCAGGCACAAATAGTAGCATGGAGCAGCACCAGGCCTTGAACTCACAGCCTAAAGTTGACAGGCACGTCCCTAAAAGCACGTTTTTAAATATTAGGCATCATTCTCCTAAGCGTTTGACAAATAGTATCTAATTTTATTCTCCGACACACCTATGGGGAGATTTGGCCTTAGCTCTATTTTATAGGTGAAATCATTAAGGCAGAGAAAAAGTGTCTGGCCTGAAGATAAACAGACTCAAATATTATGTGACAGAATTAGGGGTCGAGCCAACTGTTGGGTGTAGAACCATGCAAGCCTATTAGGTGAGTTGGACAAGTGACACCTTAGAGACCAGAGGGCTGACGATGCATCAGGTGTGTCAGCATCAGAGCTGGAACCCTAGGTTCCAAGGTTACCTCATGGACCCTGTTACAGTGTTCTCTCCTGGGCTAAACAACATCACCGATGAATTACATGGCAAAAGCCCTGCCTCGTGTGGAGTTCAATAAAGTGCAAAGCCATGCTGGAACATTGGCCAGAAATAAAAACACTCACTTTGCAAAAGAAAACAGTCACACCCACCTTTCCAGAGACTCTTGCTGTCCCCTGAGGATGTGGGGATCGTAGATACCAGAGGGTGATTCATTTTTTCCTCTCCATCCTAAACTCAAGGATTCTATACACAGCCTAGGAGATGCCTGAGACCTCATTCCGTGGTTAAAATTTATTTTTATTTTTATCTTACGGACTGGAGCGATAGCACAGCGGGTAGGGCATTTGCCTTGCAGGCGGCCGACCCAGGATCAATTCCTCCATCCCTCTCTGAGAGTATCCCACCCGGCAGAGCCTGGCAAGCTACTGAGAGTATCCCACCCGGCAGAGCCTGGCAAGCCCATGGTAGATTCAATATGTCAAAAACAGTAACAACATGCCTCACAATGGAGATGTTACTGGTGCCCGCTCGAGCAAATCGATGAACAAGGGGACAGCTGTGATATGGCAGCAGTAGCAGTGATTTTTGTCTTACAATGAAAGGGTGGCGACCCAGGGGCATGGAGGACCACCCCACAAAGTTGAGTGACTTGACGCTGTTTCCAGTTTCAGGATGAATCACTATCCCTGCCCTGGACATTGGGTGGAGCACCTTCAACTAGACTCATCTAGTGAGGTCACATGTACGCTGCCACAGCACTTTTACCATCCTCTATATGCAGGCAACAGCATGAAAGAGGGTCGAGTTTGCTGTCGTTGTTTTTAATTTTAATTTTTTTAATTAATTCCTTTGGGAATGGGGTACACTCAGGGCTTCTTCCTAGAGCTGCTCTTAGGCATCACATCTGGAGAGGCTCGGGGAGGCTGTGTGTGCTGCTGGAATTGGACCCAGGTCAGCTGCACACAAGGCATGCATGCTACCCGCTGTATTGCTCCAACCCCAAGATGAAGATTTTAAATGAAAATACTAATGATGCATTATGTGACCTATAGCATGTACCACTGTGTGAGAAGTTCATATCAAGCAGCATATAAGATGCCATAAATGAATAATACTGTTATATATTACAAAACGAGTATATAATTATATATGTAATGATAGGAACACATCACACACACGTGTTTTTGACAGAAAGGGAAAGAAGGAGAGAGTCATTCTGTGGCTCACAGTGCAAGGCACGGGCTCACATTTCCTTCATCTTTGTCCCAGTATTTCTCTCTCCTCACCTGCTCATCTTCTCTCAATACCCTGGTGTAGATCTCTCCTCCTCATCTATGGAACATCCATCCCATAATTCCTAGTCCTACGATTTATTCTTTTGTGTGTGTTTTTAGTATAAACAATATATGGTTTATTAACATAGATGTCTATTAGAACTCTTAAATCATGAACTAAATTACAGGGATCACGTTAAATAACAATTTCTGAAACATTATTCAGGACAATATAACCTAGAAAATATTTTGATCAAAAAGAGACTAAAATAATTTTCCCAACATTATATTCTTGGTAAATATCTGAAAAAAGGTTATAAATCTAATTTCAAAGCTCCTATCCCAACTCTCTTTGAGCTACAGTACCACAGTTATATAATAATGTGATGAGACTATGCAGACAAGGAAAACATTATACATTTTCCTGGAATTCAACTGAATTCCTAGTCCTACGATTTAATGTTTACAGATAAAATAGTAACTGAACATTGATATGACCCCTCTATATGCCTTAATTAAAATACTCTTACACACATACATACACACAAACACACACACACACACACACACATACATGTTCTGGTGGGACAAAATCTTTTCTTTCTCTTCCCTTCTCTTCTTCAAATAACATCAATTTTCTCTTTTTTTGACCAAGGATTGCTACAGATGTTCTCTACAGATCTCTGTTTATCTTGGCTTCTCTTACCTCATCTACTGGTTTCTCTTTGTTCTGGTGCAAGGTGAGAAAGAGGAAAAAAGAAGGACAGAATTAGACTCATATTTGATACTTAGATCCTACTGTTTAGGAGTACAGTGACAAAAGGAATAAATTCATTTCAGTTATGACCATTGTTTGCAATAATCAAACTGGGAGTGTTGCTCAGAGGTAGATGACATGCTTCCCCCATTTGAGTCCCTGGTTTTACTTTCCAGTAAATAAATAAAAAAATATTATTAAGTGAAATGCAAAGCTAAGAAGCTGTTGGTGGGATCCCACCCCACCTCCCTTTAATAGAAACAGAACAAAAGTGTATGAATTCACAATGTAGTTGAGGTAATCCTGGGTTCTGGGATTACAATGAGATATAAAGTATCATCTACCCATAATCTAATTCTTATAACTTGTGATAAGAGTAAAAGGGATAGAGAGAGGATTTAAATAGCATTGAAAGGTGACAAGTCTTAGATAAAATCATAAACATTTCCCTCTTGGTAAAGATTCATAAATTCATGTATCCCGTGCTGTTTTCTACTTGGGAAAATGCAAAAAGATGCTCTCTGGACATGGGGGGAATATAGTTTTAACACGTTTCTAAGGTAGCCATGCACTTTTTTTATAATTTATAACATTTCTTCTGTTTAATTGGTAAGATAATCAATGATCCCTTGATATAATGTCTTTAAATGTTTAGAGTTTCAAGACTAAAAAATATCTTCACATCAAGCACCCAATCACGTTTCCTTCCATTTATTTATTTCATTTGAATTTTTCTAGAGATTTATTCCTTGAAGAAAAGGTGATTTAGAATTTCTGTGCCAGCAAGAGAAGGAAAGACCTCCTTAAAGAAGAGAAGGTAAGAAGCATATTCTAAACTATCTCCAGAATTTTCTAATGAGATCAAGAGGTTTTTTATAATCTACAACATCTATATTTTAAAAAGTTTCTTTCACTAACCTATGGTTTATAACACTTTGCTCTTATTATAACTTACCTGAATTAGCACTTGGTAAATAATTCCGGAAAGTCTAATTTCAGAAACTTGGTGATCTAACTCTTTCTAGCAAAATAGAAACAATGGCATTTGCTGCAATTTTCTTAATTTCTGGGGGGGAAAGCAAAGATTAGATGAATGAGGATCTTTTAAAATAGAGGATGACTGCTTCTTAAGGAGAGAGAATTTTCTACTGAGATAGAATGAAACAAGAACAATGAATTATAGTGTGTGTGTGTATGTGTGTGTGTGTGTGTGTGTGTGTGTGTGTGTGTGTTTCCCACTTGGGAAGTGATTTGTTTGGAAGCTCTCTTGTTCTCAGGAAGTCTTAATCCTTTCTGAGCAGCACTTACAAGGCAGCCTTCGAGAATTAAACTTGTACCTGGTTATTCTTTGTCTCTCCTTGATATAGCTCAGTGCCTTTTCTCAATGGTCGCTATGGTCTTCGTAATTGAAAGCTTTTGAACCTTATGAACAGATTCATTTAAAGTCTGAGAGCTTTTCCACAAAGGGAAAAGTGTCTTCTACTAGGAAGCTGTGAAAGAATTTCCAAGACAGCCTCTGATGAGTATCCGACCCAGGACATATTCGAAGGCTGGAGCGGACCCATTCAGTGTCTGCCTTTGGACTCTTTGTGGGTTGAACTTTGAGGTGGTGGTTGTTGTTGTGTTGTGTTGTTGCTTCTCCTCATTTATGGTGTGTTTCTAAGAAAATTCAGTTAAGAAATATCCTTGAAGAAGAGGGCTTTCCAAATTATGAAGTGTTAATATTTTTCTGATTCTATCAGAAAAAAATAGACACGTGAACATAGTTCTTTTTAAGACTCTCAATCAAAGATGGTGCACTGTTTTTTTTAAGATATAAAAAAAAATTGCAGAAGTTTGGACTTTGAACACTAATATGTTAAATTTGACAATAGCAATGGCTGTGTTGTGGAGAGAATTTCTCATTCTGTTGATTAGATTTGAATTAATGTTATAGCCAAAACACCAGTACTCTTTATTCTTCCACATTGTAGTTAACACAAATTCAGTATTTTCAGAAGAGTTTAATTTTTAATCACAGAAGAACAAAGATGAAGGGATTTTTTATAAATCACTGTATCACTGTCATCCCATTGATCATCGATTTGCTCGAGCAGGTTCCAATAACATCTCCATTCATCCTAGCCCTGAGATTTTAACAGCCTCTCTTTACTTGTTCTTCCCAGGGGTGCTGCATTGGAGGCTCTTTCGGGGTAAGGGGGATGAGACCCATCATTGTTACTGTATTTGGTATAATGAATATGCCACAAAGAGCTTGCCAGGCTCTACCATGTGGGCAGGATGTTATAAATAAATAAGGGGATTTTTTAAAAACTAATAATAATATTGTAGTTTAATTGTTACACAAAATAACAGTGATTGCTGTTTCCTTTTATTTTTTTTTTCTTTTTGGGTCACACCTGGCGATGCACAGGGGTTTCCTACTGGCTCTGCACTCAGGAATTACTCCTGGCGGTGCTTAGGGAACCATATGGGATGCTGGGAATAGAACACGGGTTGGCTACGTGCAAAGCAAATGCCCTACCCACTATGCTATGGCTCCAGCCTCTGCTGTTTCCTTTTAGTAGCTCAAGCAGGCACTGATTTTTTTTTTCCTACCTCTTCCCTAAGGGTGACTACAAGAAAAGGGATAGGACACATGAGTCCTGTAATAGAAGTTCTTATGTGGACATGCTCATAGTTTTATATACTCAGTGAGCAATTTGAGCAATTAATCAAAACTAAAGTAAACTTCTGGGGGAAAATGGTTCTGTTATGTACTATATGCTACATATACTCTTTTCCCTTGATCTTATGTTGGGGTATAGGGACATTTCACTGTTAAGATAAAAGCTAGTACAAACTAGAATTTAATGATTTGCTATCATTTACTTCCTCCCTAACTGTTCTTGAAAGATCCTTTTAAAGAATTCTAACACTGAAGTACCAAAGCACTACCAGTGCTTAGAGTACAGGTGACCTGGGTTCAGTCCCCAGTACCCAATATCTGCTTCTGAATCCCACCAGGAGTGATCTCTTAAGTTTTTCCAGATATGGCCCAAAAATAAAAATTAAAAAAAATTTGCACTGAGGGCCAGGGAAATACACAAAGGATTAGAGTACAGGCTTTATTGAGAGAACTCCAGAATCCATCCCCAGTACCCCATGGTCCCCTAGAAACACAAGATATGAATATTTCCCCCACCAAAAAAAAAGATTGTTCCATTTTATTTGCACACAGCCTTTGAAAACTAGTACCCAGTAGCCACAGATACATATGTATACATATAGATACATATGTATATATGTATACATACATATATATGTATGTATACATATATGTGTATATATACACATGTGTACACATGTGTATATATGTGTATATATGTACATATATATATAGCACTGTACCACTGTCATCCCATTGTTCATCGATTTTCTCAAGCGGGCACCAGTAAAGTCTCCTTTGTGAGACTTGTTGTTACTGTTTTTGGCATATCGAATACGCCACGAGTAGCTTGTCAGGCTCTGCTATATGGGCGGGATATTCTCGGTAACTTGCCGGGCTCTCCGAGAGGGATGGAGGAATCGAACTCGGTTCAGCCATGTGCAAGGCAAATGCCCTACCCGCTGTGCTATGTGTGTGTGTGTGTGTGTGTGTGTGTGTAAAGTTTCTGATATTTTCTTCAAATCCTCCTCCTGACTTTCCATTACAATGAGAATCACCACAGAAGCACAAGCTGTGAAAACCCTATCTGTATAGATCTATTATAGACTTCAAATAAATTAAATTTTTAGGATAAATTATCATGAAAGTATTCTGGGAATTAGGCACCCCGCTCCTCTTATGACTAATGGGAACCACATAACAAATCCCAGGCACTCTACGCTGAAATGTAATCACCTATGTGTTTTCGCCTGCAAAAATATAACTCAGTATTCAGAGCCAAAGCAATGCTGGGGTCTCCAAAACCCACTCCTGATGAGATTCCCTCAGATCTCCACTCCTCATCCTTAGAAAAATGCTCTTTCTAGGAATGCTGTGGTAATAAAACACGTCGAACTCCCCTTGTCTTTTAAGTACCCTCTGTTCAAACCTCTCTCTTGTCAATTCATGAAAAGCACTCTTCTCGAACCGCGAGGTTCTCTAGGACAAGCATTTAGTCTTTAATAGCTAATATATAAACTTGAATGCTTTAGTGCTCCTCTGAGATACACATTGAATGATAACTTTTCATAGGCAGTAGTCGCTGCCTTGTAGGGAGGCAGCTGCCCTTAAAACACGCCTATTAAGCTTAGCCCTTGATGAAGTCATTGGAAGTGGCTCACCATATGGTACCCTCACCCTAAACTCTTCTGAAGTCAAACCAAACCCAGGAAAACATCCGAACCCATCCAAAAGAAAGCGCACTTTCAAAGAGTCCCTTCAAACTTTATAATCTAGCAAAAAAACTACCCAGTGTTTGCCTGTTTTGCTGCAAACTCTGTGGATACGCTGCTAGGATGTGTGATTTAGCTGACATGGATCTGAGTGAATGAGGAGGTATTTCATAGTTCCTAAATCTACCCAGACATTTGGTTGAAACTTAACCAAAGTCAGAAACATGCCTTCCACTTAACATTTTACAAAAGGGGTCTGGGGATGTGATTTATGGGAACAGTGGATACACAATTCATATCCCTGAGTTAGATATTCCCTCCCATCACCCCCCCACACACACACATATACACACACACACAACCACCACTACAACCAGTGAATGAATAAATTAGTAAATGTAGTATTTTACAATCCAAATGATGTTTTACTATTTTAAATGGAACTAGATAAGTCTCCGAGTTTACAGTACCTTGGCCCCCTTAGATGATTTAAACGTGTGATAGGAAGAAAATGAAGCATGTGCAAAATGTTAAGTGGCCAGCTTTAGAAGTGGAGAAAAGGCCTGTCGTGAGTCACTGAACTTCACAGATAACCCAGAGCTCTCCTTTTTGGCCAGAAAGCTCTGCCCTTTCCCAGCCTTTATAAAACTGAGCCCAAAATTGCAAAGTTTTTGGATTATATCAAAATTTTAATGGTTCCCTTTTCTCTCTTCTCTCTGTCTGTCTCTATTTCACACACACACACAAACACACACACACACACACACACACACACACACCACTGCTGCATCAAGAGTAAACAAAAAGCAAATGGGAAAGCAAAGCATACACATAAATACTCAATCGGATGAGTCCCTCCTGCCTCCACAGGGACCAGAAGCTGATTTTATCACTATTATGTGGGTAATCAAAGAATTGGAGGAGGTGAAGTAAATGGCATAAGTTAACAATGTCAAAAAACCTCATAACCACTGGTGATTCTAAGTGGGTCTATTTGTCGTCTTGCAGAACAAAAAATCAGACTGGCTGAAACACACAATTTGCTTTTCATCTGAATGTTTTAGTCTTTTGCAGACACAGCATTTGGCACCAGGGAGAAGACAGAGTTTTAACTTTATAAAATACTCTGCTAATTTCTCACAAGAGGCCTTGATCCTGAACAAACAGGCTATTTCTCAGAGCTTGAACATGTCTAGTATGGTCACACACCTCCTGCTTGGCCAGACACCTGGAAAGGAATGCAGCTTTCTGGGGTTGGAGCCATAGCCCAGGGGATAAGGCACTTGCTTTGCAAGTTTGATCCTCTGCACCACATATGGTCCCACCAAGATGTCACTTGTGAGCACTGAGTCAGGATTAGCCCCAATATACCCATGAGTGTGACCCAAACACACTTTCAATGTAGCTTTATGAAACTGCCTGCCTCATCTCAGAGTTTAGGAGGGTCTTCTCAGGGTGATCAGATACTCGAGGTGTATGCATACTGAGAGGACATATCCCCAGGTGTGGGGACAGCATCTGTCTCTGTCAATCACTTGATAGGACACCCTTTTTTAATTAGCCAATATTATAGAGCACAAAGACAGACATTTTTGATGACACGTGCAACCTTTGGGGGAGGCAGGTAGGAGCCAAAGAGAAGACATTAGACATTTAAAAACCAATTTTCTTTCATTTAAATCCCTGTTTAAATTGTTTCTTCTTTTTATTTTATCAAGAATTAACACTGGGTAGCAATTTTCTCAGTGTTAGAAAGAGAATAAAATGGATCTTTGGGGCAGTTCCAGGGAGAGTGACAAAATGGCAGAAATAACTCTAATGCAGAGGGGTCATTGGCAACCTCCTGGGGAAACATGTTAAAATCATGGTTTTGAAGTGTGTCATTTTATGTCTAGCATAAGATATAGAAAGTGTTGCTTGCTCAGAGGTAAGCATCTATCGCTATTTAAAGATCATAAAATAACAGTGAAGACACTCTTTATTCAGTTAGGGACTAGACTATAAAATAAGACAAATACCTGTCTAGGCATGTATGCAGGTGTACAGGTGAATAGATGAACAGAGGTACATATTCACAGGTGCACATGTGTACAAAAGCAAGGGTACATGGGTGCATATGTGTACAGATGCACAGGTGCATCTGTAGACAGGTGTCTAAGAGCAAAGATGCACAGGTGGGGAGATGCATTGCAGAGCTGCACAGGTGCACAGGTGCATGTGTGTACAGATTCACAGCTGCACAGCAGGCGCGGAGACAGATGTTTGTTCCTGGACTGCAGGAGCCTTGTGGAACACTCTGGGCTGAGATGCAGCCTGGAGTTCATTCTTGTCCCCTTATCCTCTGCCACCCCTCATTGGCTCTGTGAGACTGGACCATTTTCCTGGCTCATGTTTACTTATTTATTTATTCAGCACAGTGGTTAGGGCATTTGCCTTGCACACGGCTGACCTGGGTTTGATTCCTCCGCCCCTCTCGGAGAGTCTGGCAAGCTACTAAGAGTATCCTGCCCGCACGGCAGAGCCTGGCAAGCTACCGTGTCATATTCCATATGCCAGAAACAGTAACAACAGGTCTCACAATGGAGACATTACTGGTGCCCACTCGAGCAAATTGATAAACAATGGGACAATAGTGCTACAGTGCTATTGAATCACTATGAGATAGAGTTACAAAACTTCCATGACTGAATTTCAGTCATACAATAATTGAGAACCCATCCCTCCACCAGTGCATGTTTTTCACTACCAATGTCCCCCTAAGGCCCCCCCAAACACCACCACCACCACATCCCACCCCCTGACTCTGTGGCGAGCACCTTTCTTCTTAATCTCTCTCTGCTTTGGGGCATCATGGTTTGCAATACAGAATCTGAAAGGCCATCATGTTGGGTCCTTTGTCTACGTTCAGCACACATCTCCTATCCCGAGTGATCCCTCCAATCATCATTGACTTAGTGGTCCCTTCTCAATCAAAACTGCCTTCTCCCCCAGCACATGCGGCAGGCTTCCAGACCGCAGTTTTCCTCCTGGCCCTTGTCTCTACTATTCTTGGGTGTCAATCTCATATTACATTATTTTATATTCCCCAAATGAGTGCAGTCATTCTATGTCTGTCCCCTCTCTTTCTGACTCATTTCACTTAGCATGATACTCTCCATATCCATCCACTTATAAGCAAATTTTATAACTTTATCTTTCTAACAGCTGCATATTATTCCATTGTGTAGATGTACAAAGTCTCTTTAACCAATCATCTGTTCTTGGGCACTGGGGTTGTTTCCAGATTCTGGCTATTGTGAACAGTGCTGCAATAAACATACAGGTGCAGCTGTCTTTTCTACTGCCTGGCACATATTTACTGAGCCCCTCTATTCTTCAAGCTTGGACTGTTTCTAAGTGCTGAGACTGGTACTCATAGCCTGGTGCAAAGCCATTCAGAAACTTGCAGTGATTGGGGATGTCAGTGTAGCACAAGGGAAGCATTTCCCATCTTCCTTGTATGTGTCCAGATGGAACTTGATTAGAACCCAAGCACTTTGAAGGGTTTTGATAGAAAAATCTCTATAGTGGTAAAGTTATTTATAAGGTATTTTTTTCCATTGCTTTGTGAGCTGATCACATGAGAACGTGGTACCCAGTGGACCCAGAAATCCAGGAAGGCTAGCAGTCACCCCAAACTTTACTTTCTGAGATATGGTTGCTGCCCAGATTTTAACTAAATAATTCCAACATCACCTGATAGTTCATTTTAAAGCGCTCACATATGGATAGGTATGTAACAATTCGTTTCTAAATCTCTAGCTACTTTTGTTGCTTTTTCCATCTGCTCATTCTCCCGTAGGTCAAAAAGGTTGAACTGTTTGCTTTACCCAACTGTGTAGGTAGTACCAGGGAAACTGCCTCCTTATTAAGCTGCAGCATCTAGTCAAGGCTAATAGGGATAAATCATTCCACTGCAGTCAATTTTTACAAGAGCTGATATAAAACAAATCATCAACTTGTGATCATAATAAAACGCAGTTGAGTCAACAAAGGTAAGTTTGACAGAATAATGTTTCAGGGTGAAAAATTGTCTGTAGGTGCATCTTATAAAAGAAACTCTTCTTTTTTGCACATATATCATTCAAGTGCCAAAAACATCTCTGTTCAGCACTGTTCATTGAAAAAAAGAAAATTATGAGAGCAAATCCCACCTTTCCTGCAGAGAAGCGACCTACCTTTTCAAAGGGAGAGCAGAGATGCTTTTGAAAACACTGCTTCCATGTTGCAGCATATTTATTTTAAAAAATAACATTTCTATTATTCTTGAACCCCTCAAGTAAATATCTCATTGTCAGTGGTGTTATCTTCAGGAAAAAGAATTTTTTTTCATGCAAGAAGTTCAAACCCTCCTCTGATATGGTCAATTAGGGGAGCTTTCTAGAACTCCAAGGACCCCCCTGAGGATGCATTTGGCTGTGATTTCTTTTTTATTTAGGTTCTCATCTCCTGACCTTCTTCGTGTGGGGTACTTGGCCATCAGCTGGCATTTCTCAGAATCGCTCAAGTAGGATTTCCGTGTTGCAAACAAGCAGTTGACATGCTGGTATCTGTGTGTGTGTCTATTTATGTAGGGGTCCTTGTGTGTGTGTGTGTGTGTGTGTGTGTGTGTGTGTGTGTCTATTTATGTAGGGGTCCTTCTTCCTCTCTGTTAAATGACTTACCTTTGACATACTTTATGAACAAAAGTGCTTTGGTGTGTGCATGAGCTTAGAGCGCAGGGGTACAAAGGGCATTAGGCCTTTATCCAAAGAATGGAGTGTGCGAAGATAAAGCGCTCCCTCTTCTGTGTTAGATTTTGACCCCCAGACCTCCATGAGCAGAGTTTGTCACCCTTTGAAGAGCTCCTCTTCTCTCTTCTGGAAAGGAACAATGAGGGGTGGACAGAGAAAGCACTTTGGCTATTCTTCTCCTCAGACTGGTCAATAACCTGGTGTCCCCGCCCCCCCCTCCCCTGTGCTATCCCCTTCTCGGTCCTCCACTCCCATTCAGATACCACCCATCACAGTCAACTGGCAAGTTCAGGTTGGGGCAAACCAGCACACAAAACCTCACACCAACATGAGCCATGCTCTGAAAGGAGTTGCAAGCTCACCATACTGTTAAATATCAAATGTAGTCTGGTGGCCACTCCTCAAGGGCTCTGATATCAGAGCTCTACCTCAGAGGAAAAGGGAAGTCCAGGGTTTGAGTGCTGGGTCAGGTCAAAGGTGACGCATCTTAGTGCAAACACTGTTTATTTGTGTTTAATTTGCACGTGAAATCTGTGATTATCTGTAAACAAATAATCCCTTGGGGAAGATCAAGAAATGCTGCAGAACTTGGCATTGGTCTTTTCAGGCTGAAGACATTATGCAGCATCATTTATTTTATGTGGTGTTGGCCGTGGTCCTGGAAGGGATGCAAAATAAAAATAAATGAATGAATCAAACACATACTCGACCTGCCAAGAGTTCTCAGTCTGTTCAGGGAAATAAGTGATAAGCAAAACTCATCAATTCAAGTGATTTGTGATGCAGCTCATCTGGAAACTCTATGTTTAGCTTCTCGAGGAAGCACCGTATCGGCTTCCATAATGGTGGTACCAATCGTTCACTATTTTAAGTTTGAATCTTCTGACTACTTGAGACGATTCAGATGATGATGCCCGTTGCCTTCTGAGCAAGTTGTCAGCATTGAAGCATTTAAGCTTTCTCAAAAGTGTTGTTCTCATTTAGCTGCTTAATTCCATGCTCTCAGCGGGGGACAATCCTCCCTCAGGACATGTGGCAATGTTGAGAGACCTTCCCGCTTGTCTACCTCAAAAGGGAGTGTTCCTGGGCTTACAGTGATGGGTAGATACACGGCATGACAGACAACTCCCACAACAAAGAATTATCCAGCCAAAACTGCCAGTTCTACTGAGGTCCAGCTACTTCCATTACATTTCTATGCCTCTTTATGTCCCTATAATGAGCCCTAGAAATAATAAATATCCTGCAAGGCGAAGGTCAGGTATCACACAACTTCATGAAGTAGGCATCTTAGTTAGATTTCAGTCCCCAAATGATGAGTCCCCAAAACAATAGAGGCCCTGGCAGGAGAAGCTGGGATCTCACACACTTGCATAAACTAGGCACCTGAGCTAGATTTCAAACACAGCATCAGAAGCAAGAAAAGAAGGCGATCAATGTGGAATGCTGATCTAGTGGCAGGAGAGTAGGCAAGCTGAGGGCTGCATCGACTGGCTTGCAAGAGTTTTTCTGACAAGGGCATTTGAGCTACACTGAGAAGTCACATGTCTTTGGGACTAGGCATGCCGTTGCTGGCTTCACACCCACCTCTGCCTGTTCATTACAGCAAGGACTCTTATTTTCTCATCTTTTCCAGGTTGCCATCCTTACATCTATGTCCTTTCATGCTTCCTTTGAGAGCTCCATTCCACTCCTTTAGGGTCCTCCCCAGACATCCTTACCCTAAGACCCTGGGACATCATATCTCCTACCTAGCTCGATCTCCCCCATTAGTTTCTCTTCTCCAGGCCATGGAAGCATCACATTGCACAAGATGTGAACCAAGGAAACTCCTTGTGGCAGGGCACATTGGCTTCTATATATCAAGTGCTTCTATAAACCAGGGATGGGAATAAAATATTTTCCCCAGTAAATGTTTGTATATGTGGTGATGAGATTCTGATTCTAGTACAGGTAGAGTTTCGAGCTTAAACATCAGTGAGTGTTTGTGTTCATGGATGTTAGTACATTTTATGTCTTAAAGACCTGCGTTAGGGATGCCATCATGGCACAGTGTTTTCTATGACCCAAGGATATGTAAAACTCTTCATCTTCCTCAGGCAGCTTTAAAGCTCCTCTCCAAACCCAGAATGGTGTATAATGTAAAGGAATTTAGGAATTTCTAACTGGAGAACACATTTCCCATATTTTATATCATTCCTTTCTCCTGTTCAGTGTAAGAAGTTGGGTCTCCATTAATATAGTTCTTGGTATCCTACAGATGTATGTGGATAGGCAAATAAACAGGTGCCCAACTTTTGAACTGATAAAACATTCTGGAGAGTAGGCGGACTTGTCCAATGACGCATGGTTTCTTAGAAGTAGAGAACTGAGAAGCTGACTCTCCACTCGTGGATCTTTCATGCTGTCTCTCTTGGTTTTATTGACTGGACTCATAGACACTGGGGTCTACAGTGGGATGGAATGCACCCCTGGAGCTCAGAGGATCTCTAGAAGAGGTCCCATGGACTGAATGCTGCCTGATCCCCTTACCTTCAAGAAGGGAGGTCACCTAGAGCAATTCCATCAGAGACAGCTCGCTCCTGCTCTTTAAGGTCAGGGAACCCTGCTTTTGATTTATTTTGTATTTCTCCACAGGGCTGAGCACACCCTGGAGACATTTAATCTGTTGACTTGAATTGATCTCAGATGCTGGGCTTAGCCTGATGTGAACCCTCATGCTGTAGAACTCAGCAGGTCAATGGAACTCATTTCAGTTTAAATCCAAGGCCCCTGACAGCTACAGCCAACTCACTGCGAGGTCCATGGGTCTGGTCAAAAGATCATAGCTTTGACACCAGAGGCAGTTAAAGCAAAAGACGTGTTCTTCCTTCAAAGCATGTGGGTTGAAGACATGGATTATCTAGGGGCAAGAATACCAGCCTCCTGTTTAAAAATGATGAGTTACCTAAAGAATAAAGGAGCAGATCTATAGTCTAACATTCTGATTCCCATTTGCCTTTTCAAATTTCTACTCACTCTTCATTTCCATCTTCCATGTGCTTTAGCCAAGCTGAACCAATGATTTGACGCTATAAGAAACTCTTACCATTGCCTCTGTCAGCATTGGCCTTCCCTGGTCCTTCTAAAACCCAGTCCATCGGTTTCATTTACTCTGTTGTTCAATAACGATGTACTGCATTGACAAATGGGAGGCATTGTGCTCCATCTGGGCTTAGAGATGTCACTAAGAGCATGAAGATCACTTGTAAAGTTTGAATTCTTCAGTGAGGCTTCAGATGAAGCAAATAACCAAAATGCACACTCACCAGATGGGATGGAGCATTGGGACATTAACAGGATCCTAGGACAAAAGCACTAGAAGACTCTTACTTAGAGGAAATCTGTGGGGGAGATACCTTCCCAGCTGAAAACTAAATCTCTGAACTAACTGGCAGAAGAACCTTCTATAATAATGGCAACAGGCAGCAAACATGACTTTTGGGCAGGAAAATCCCACCTCCAAACCTGCCTCTGTGATCCTTTATCTCATCAGCCTACCAGGATGGGTCCTGGTTGGAAAGAACCCTTAACTTCCTTGCCTGCCCCTGTCCCCTCTCTCCTTTCTCCTCTCTTTTGCTGTTTTTACCTTCTACCGCCCATGACCGAATTTTTTTCTATGAGGTCAGCATGTGTGTGTCCAAGCCATGATTGGAAATTCCTTGTGGCAGATTTACAATGAACCTGGTCAGCCTCAGGCCACTTTCTATACCATCAACATCCTATCCAGTGGTCAAGTCTTATCTGGGTTCCCAATTTCCAGCAGCAGCAGGACAGCTGGCAGGCAGGTGTGCCTTCCTTGGACCTTCCAAGTTCAGAGAGTCCATTGCTCAGTCATTTGTACGATTACTTCTGCTCACCAGAGAAGTAGCATAACCTTAAGGGGGTGTAGCGGCAGGAGTTTCAAATATGGGAGACTTAATTTGGAATGCTGAATTTAGACATGTTTCACTTAAAGTCCCAATACATATATATATATATATATATATAAACTCCCCTATATATTTGAAATATACATATGTACATCTAACATGGGCTGGAGCAATATCATGGTGGTAGGGGGGCGTTTGCCTTGCACACGGCCGATCCTTGTTCAATTCCTCCGACCCTCTCAGAGAGTCCGGCAAGCTACCTAGAGTATTCCGCCCACACAGCAGAGCCTGGCAAGCTACCCGTGATGTATTCAATATACCAAAAACAGTAACAGTAAGTCTCACAATCAGAAGTTACTGGTGCCCGCTCGAGCAAATCCATGAGCAATGGGATGGCAGTGACTGTGACAGTGACATCTAACATGTGCGTATCATATATATAACATAAAATAGAATGTACATGTATATGCATCACTAATAGAAATTGAAAGTGTTGAACGGAAAAAAAGGAAAGTAATTATACAGAAAAAAAAAAGAACACAGGCACAGAATCAGAATGCAGGAACACAGGCTTTAAGGAAGCAAATCGAAGTCGGTGGTAAATAAAAGAGTTAAAAGCCCAAGCACGAAAATTGGTTTTATAAAAGAACAGTTTTCTGCGATTGCCTTGTTATGATATTGAATTCTACTTGAGCAAATTAGGAATGGTGTTCTCTTGTTTAGCTGTTATTAAAGAACTCAGTGGTAAATGTCAGTATCCCCACCAAGATCCCACTGAGTTTTGTGAAATTCTCCGAAAACCTCACCAACGCGAGAATTTATAAGCTCTGCGGGTTCAACCATCTTAATGTGTGAAACTGACTGAGAGATCTAACACGAAAGGTCCGTAGATCAGTTCCAATTTGTTTTGTTTTTTAACAATGTCTTTGACACGTCACGTTATGTCACGTTCCAATTTGATAGGAAATGACTTCCTGTGTCCAACAACAAATACATTTTAAGAAGCATGCCAGCTACACTGTTATTTTCCTAGCTGCTCTCATTGGCAGGCACTTTGCCCTTTCTTCTTTCTTCAAAAGATCATTTATCAGCCACAGACTTAGCTCCTAGAGAAACAGGCTGTGTTTGGTGGTATCCTTCTCATCTGCACACCGCTGAGAGTAAAGAGAAGTGTTTTGCTTTTTGCAGTATATGAGAACCCAATAAAAAGATGCCACAACCCAAGTTCCCAGAATATTGGAGAGTTTACAAGTATTCTTTTTTTAAGAAAGGGAAGTTATCCTTTTCCGCAGCTAAATGCAGGTAACTGGATGCCACTTCCACTTGTGAAAAAAAAAAATAGCAGCTATCCTGCAGTTAAGATTTTTGTTCTGAGGCCTGCCTCACTGTTATTCACAGTTGATGTTTAGCAGTAGGGAACAAATTTTAGAGAAGCCAAGAAACTTGATTCCTGGCAATCAGGAAATTGGCCCAGGGGGGAAAGGTGGGGAGAGAAGAGGCAATCTTAGAAAAGTTTGGTGGTTTCTAAAACTGAGGTAGGGGATCCTGGTGGGATTCTTGGCCCTTTCAACAACAAAGTGCAGAGTGAAAGAATCCGTTCAGCTTACTTTGTCTTCCTACTTTGTTTGATCTGAAAGAACAATCAGATACGGCTGATTTCTGAAGACAGCTGAGAAGGGAGAGATGGGGCATGCCCCCAGTGATAATCATCATTGTCAACAGGAGGCATTCAGGGACAACGCGACAGGCACCTGGAAATGCTCAGATGTTCAACATCATCTCTTTCATTTGAAAGTCCGCGGCTGGGAACTCTTTATACAATGCTTGGGACGAGTGTTTAGAGAAGGAACTGATCCTCGAGGAGAATAAAGCCTCAACTTTGGCGGCTGTGAACTAGAGGAATCAAATATTTTCAACTTCAATGGGAGAAAGAGAAGGAGAGACAGAGAGAATGGAGGCAGAGACAGAGACAGAGAGACAGAGATACCAGAAGGAAGCAGAGAGGTCACCTCCCTCAGCTGGCATCTTCGGTGGCGTGTTTCTCTCTACTTGCACAGGGACAAGCCTAATTAAGATATCAGGAGGTCATTGGACAGCGAGTCTTTTAGAATGAGAAGAGAGAAGAAAACTTTACCAAGGAGTTCAAGACAAGCTGAAAGACCCTTGATAATTTCTATCAAGAAATTTAGGGCCTTAGTATCCCAGATTGAGCTCTCTGGTTTTAAGGGATAGTACAGACTAACTTTTTTTTTTCACTGAGCTACTTTTTTAGAGCTACATGTTTCACTGGACTGGAGCGATAGCACAGCGGGTAGGGCATTTACCTTTCAAGTGGCCAATTTGCGTTCAATTCCTCTGTCCCACGGCAGAGCCTGGCAAGCTACCCGTGATGTATTCGATATGCCAAAAATATTAGCAACAAGTCTCACAATGGAGACGTTACTGGTGCCTGCTTGAGCAAATCGATGAACAATGGGACGACAGTGCTACAGTGCTACATGTGTCACTATGTTAAATGCATAACAAGCCCTAGTGAGGAAAGCAAAGCTGTGATTGCTGACATACTCAGAGAGCAGGTTAACAGGCCAACAGGCCTTCAGCATGTGCAGATTTCTAATTTAGTGAGTCTCAGAAATTCCCTTGCTTGGTCTGTTAAATCATAGCATAGGAATAAGAGTTCTTTGGGAGCTGTATTTCGTTCTTAAACAGGAATACAATACCACTGACGTCTTCTAAATTTTCTCCAAACTGGATATGTTCCAGGGCTACATGTGGATAGTAGCGTGACTACCAAGAGTTAGGGGTTAGTTCCAGCCTGGGGCCATCTGCTCTCCTTCATGGCATATAAAATCTTCTTTGGAATACAGAACTTCAGTAGTAAAGTGTACCCCTGAAACATACACAGGACACACGTCTAAATCAATGTTACCTTTATAAAAATATTAATTCAAAAAGACAAAACAAAAAATTTTATTGCAGAACTTATTTAGAAAAGTGTCAAAAAAGGAAATAAGAATTTGGGTAATATGTTGACCCCCTTAATTTTACTAAATTTAGCAAGCTTTGACACACATTAGTAAAAGTCAAACTTGACTTTTACATTCTTGACAGGAATATAATAAAACTGGCTCCAGATAGAAGGAGGGAAAATCCCTTTACTCCAAATAACTGAGTCAGGTGATCACTGATAACTATACTTTTGCACTTTTTTATAGAGAAAATGACAATATAATGATTTATATTACCCTGTTTCTAATATAGTTCTGTATCTGTGATTCAACTCTTCAATTATATAGAAACCGCTAAGCAACAAATCATTCATTTTACCAATTGGATTTCTAGTCAGTGTTAGGTTCTCCAAACTACTCTTTAAAGCTCCTGAACTGTCACTAAATTTCGTTCTTAAGCAGGAACACCAATCCCCATAAAAGTTCCATTTAGGAAGGACAACTTTTTAATCTTTGAAGAAAATGAAATGTTTGTTAAGACACTCTGGAGTATGATAAAAGGAAGCGATAGAAATGTGAAATTGAGGTATTATTGATTCTGAAGAGCTACAACAAAAATTCTGAGAAAGGAATCCTCTTTCTTGCATTATATACGTGTGTGTGTGTGTATCAATTTTTTTCTGGGAAGCTGGATTGGCTTAGTGAAGAGGACAGAATGTATGCATGACGGTATCTGGATGAAAGGAGTGTTCTGACGGGGTCGGAATGTAATAGATGTGGACTTCGCCTCAGTATTAGTGGTCAAGAAAGAAAGCAGAAAGTTTAGGGGGCTAAAGTGATAGTAGGGCACTCGCTTCACACGTGGCTGACAGGGCTTCAATTTCTGGTATCCCATATAGGGCCCCAAGCCTGCCAGGAATGATCCCTGAGCAAAAAGCCAGGAGTTAGCCCTGAGCACCACCAGGGGTGGTCCCCAAATGAAATAAAAGCAGAAAATGTAGCTAATTCCATAAGCAACTAAGTCCAACCTTCATGCCACAGAGATCAAGCCACTTGTGTTCTTTTCTTCAGATTGCCTCGATATTTGAGAACAATAATAAGCTCTAGGACACTTCCTGTCATCAGGATTTCTTTAAGCATTGTCTCCTCTTCATAAAAATGATATGAGCTATCACCATCTTTGAAAAGAATCCTGAGTAAAGGAGATCCTCAACATTCCTAACCCGTTTCACCAAACAGCAAATGCAAGAGCCACGTATTCTTTTTGCTGATGCTGCTCTTAGATTTCCCTTAACACTTCTGAAACATATAGGAAGGAAATTCTAAATGATACAGGAACAAAGGCATTGGTGCTCTCCTGGGAAGGAACTCAATTAACAGAATAAGTTACGGGATCGGGGATAGGCAGTGGAAAGCGTCTGCCTTGCAGGCGTGAGGCCAAAAGTTTGACCCGAGGCACCACCTGCCCCACTCTGCAAAGTGGAGTCCCTGGCTGCCAGCTATGATGATCCCCAGTGCCACAGTGAAGTGTGTGAGCAACAGCACACACAAGACAACCATGCGTAAGCATGGCAAAGTGTGTGCCCGTCATCACAACTAAAGGAAACAGGGAAAGCATTTTAAATACACACACAAACATACCCATATACAGATGCATGTGTATTTATCTGGACATATGCATATACCTATGGGTGTAATGCAATCATACAAATATAGCCATTTGCTTTGAGGAAAATAAAATATCCCCAATATAATTACTAGGAATGGTCTATGAGTGAAATCCCATCTAATCTCCTAATTCCACTCCTAGATATCTGTCCAAAAATCACAGGAAATCCTAGATCAATACGCATCTGTCTTCACTGCTGGGCTATTTACAATAGCCCAGATCTGAAAACAACCCAAGTGCCCAACAACAGAAAATGTGGTGCAGCGTCACCACAGATACTACTCAGTCACTAGGGAAGATGGAGTCTTCCTTTTGTTTAACCTGGAGAGTGTCATGCTAAGCAAAATTTGTCCAAAGGAGAAGAGGAAATGCCAGATGATCTCCCTCACATGTGATGTATTAACAACACAGAAGAAAAGACAAGACACAAAGGAAATAAACCCTTAGACTCTTGACTGCAGAATTGAGTTGTAGGAGAAAGGGGCCTAAAATCAGTGCCACAGACACTTAATGGAGGGCTACTGGTTACTTTAGTGGCAGGGGTGGTGAGGTTACATAATACTTACATCCAGTGTGTCCTCAATTAAAAAATATATCAAAAAATTAATAATAAAATTTGACTACTAAAAAAAACATAGTCTATGGCTTATATTGAACTATGCCCTAAATACATTTTTATAGTAAATTCCTCATAGTCCAAGTTCAATTCATTACATACCATAATCTGAAGCTGAATTCTAAGATCTCGTGAAGCTCATGACTACATGATTTCCAAGAGAATAATCATCGTTTGAATGAGATGGTGATCACTTGCTAAGGAATTAAAATCTTCAAACAATAACTTCTCCAATAAATGTGATCCAGTTATAGATCAATGAAGTATAAAATACAGAGTCATATACACCTAGAAAAGAAACTTAGGTGACTGGTCTATCCCTTGGCTCAGTGACGGCACATCTCACATTGAAGGATATTTGTTAGGTCAGTACTTGAGGGCTAAATAAATGTGTTACCCATCTCAGTGTGCCATACATCTCTGGAAGTTGGGGAGTTATTCCAATTTTATCCTCTGAGAGAAATATACCTGACGTGGCTGGACTTCCTGATTCACTAAGATTGTCATTTTCTACAGTGTCTCAAATTGGGTTAGTGTAAATTGCTAACCAGGACTCCTTCAGGAAAGAGGTGGGTGGATGTGGGCCAGTATATAACGCACTGATAGAGCTTTGCATGTGAAAAGTCTCTGATTTCTAACCTCAACATGCCCCCCGTAAAAGGAAATAGATAAAATATAGGGGAAACATTGGACCCGACAGCTAGCACAAGAATTAATGTTTCCTTACCTGTGGCCCACCCCAAATCAATACCCACTACCACATATGGTGGCTGAGCACAGAATCAAGGAGTAGCCCCTGGGTACAGATCCAGGAATAATTCTGGAGCACCCCTGGGTGGGGCCAAACTTCCTGGAGGGAGGGTGTCAAGAAAGAAGGGGAAATAGTGATCCGAAGAAGGAAACAACTGGAGATGGTTCTGTTTGTTCTTTGACTTAGCTCTAATCCGTTGAGCCACTCTATGTTGCTGTTGGGAGAGATGTGGGGTCCCAAAGGACCACAGTGATCAGGGAACAGAGCCAGTCATTTTGGACAACGAGCAAGAATGCAACTGGCATGAACGCTAACTCGGATCATGGTACACCCTCCACCTAGCTGCCCCCTCACCTGCCCAGACTCAGGTCTGAAAAAAATAAACAGCAAAAGTTGTAGTTATTTCCAAAAAGTTCTAAATTGGTTATGTTTTGTTTATTCTGACCTCTCACCTTAGGCCTTGTGTGAAGTTCACACATCATTTTGGATTACCCTCCAAACTGTACAAAGGACCTTTTGCAATAAGTGTCTCCTGGATTCTTTCCTCCACTGGTAACTCTGGAATGTGTTTACTTTGCAAAATATATTTGCTTAGTAGTAGTTGTGGAGTTGTACAAATTCAATGGTAATGGGCCCACCTCTGTCTTCCTTTAATTCAAGTGTGACTTAAGGTCAAAACTCAAATTCAGTATTTGATTACAATACCATGCTATACAGTACTTATTGACAATAGTGTGTTGTCCATCTACACCTGAGTTCAGATAATCAATCTTCTTGGAAGAATAGAATGAAACTCAATGCACAAATATTTGAACTGTGGAAATAGCAAATTATAAAACCTTTATGTTTTTCTGGGATACATTTTTGAAGGTGTTTTCGAAGCCACCTCACTGGAAATCCATATCTGTATTTGATCTCATATCTTAATATACTGCATCTTATCAAATAATCTCACATAGACACATACTTTCTCTAAAGTGAGCATATCAAAGGGCAATCTCCTCTTTTGCAAAGGAGGTTCCACCACAATTTAGAATTAGTGTCCACTTGTTAAAAATATAGGAATAGGTCTGTGAGATAGCTCAAAGGTAGCAATACTTTGCTTGCAGTTCCCTTGTGCGTTATCTTGAGAACACTCTGCACCCCAAATGCAAATACACACACATACACGTGCACTCACACACACGCACACCATGAAAAAAAAAATAAGACATAGCAAATAGCATCTGTTTCAAAATAGAGCTGTCAAATTTGCATGCATGTTCTATTTTAGCCGCAGAATCAGTCAATACATGCTGATCCTTTAGCAATGACATTGATTTAAAGACTGTCTCGTTTGTTTTTCACAGGATGACTGAACTATCTATGCATAGTATTACTTTTGTATGCAAAGTTATGTTGTGCTGATGGATTTTATAGTCTTTTGATGACAAGGCTGATTGAAAATAAAACTTGACTTCCATGACTACGAAAGAAAGCTTTTGGGGTTAAATGACAGAGCTCCTGAGCTATTTGTCTGTCATAGAGGATGGTCAATTGCAGCCTGTCTCAAGGTTGGTGTTTAGACACATTCTGAGATTAATGGTGTTGCATAGGCAATTTGGACTCCAAATGATTTTGCAAAGAGCTCTCTCGGAAATATCCTCTGTCTCAACTGAGCATAAGAGCTCTGTGAAGTTTAGCATGATGAGCTCCCCAAAGACAAGACTATTGGTAAGCAGATGACACTAGCATTGAACATGATCTACTTTCCTTTATACCTTAAAGATATTAAGAAAGCTCATTAGTGGCTGGAGCAAGAGTACAATGGGCAGAGTGTTTGCCCTGTGGATGGCAGACCTGGGTTCGATCCCCAGCATCCCATATGGCCCCTTCATTCCACCAGGAGTAATACCTGAGTGCAGAGCCAGGAGTAAGAACTGAGCACCACCAGGTGTGGCCCCCAAACAAACCAAAACTCACCCCACGATGCTGTCTTTCTGGTGGCCTTGTGTGTATAAAGCCAGACCAGAGAGAAATTTTGTTCTCTTCTCAACATTCTCTTTTGTTTGCTTGTTTGCTTTTGGTATTTTTATTTGTTTTTGGGGGGGCTCACCTGGCAATGCTCAGGGATTACTCCTGGTTCTGCATGCAGGAATCATTCCTGGCAGGCTCAGGGAACCATATGGGATGTCACGGATTAAACCTGGTAAACTCCATGCCAGGCAAGCTCCCAATCTGCTGTACTATTGCTCTGCTATACTACAGCTCCTCAATAATTTTAACAAGGGTCTCCTTTTGGAACCAAAATTATCAGATGTCCAGAGAACTTTTGATATCATAAATGAACAATCGCAAAAAAAAAAAGTTTGTGAAGTAATATGAGTCGCATGAGAAAACAAAGCATTCAAGAAAATGCTGATTCATGAATTTTCCATACCATCCATTTATTTTTAGTGCCACGCTATAATGTGATCAGTATTCTTACAGCTGGTGAATCTGAGTGCCTGAAAGGTGATGCACTGAATATTGAAATACGCACAAGTCACACAAAGGAAAAAGTGCAGAGTGGTTTATGTTTGCATTTTTTTAGCAGTTGTGCTGACTACTTCTGTAAATTAATTTCTCTATCTGGACCTATCATGAAACTCCTGAGAATAAGAGGTTTAAAGTAACACATTTACAAACAGTAATTTCTTTTTCCCTTTAGCCTCAATGTTGGTTCAAGTGATCACTTGAATAAAAGTACGTTTTACACTAAATATGTTAAAACATTTTAATCATACATTAAGACATCATACATTAAATTTGTCTGGGGTTTACTATTTAGTCAAAGCTCCCAAAATGATAGATATTAGATTAGATTAGATTGGTTGATGGATAGAATAAAACAATATTATATTTTATATTATAAAGAACCTTTTTAACAAAGAAATCTATAGGAATATCTGTGGGGTGGGGGAAGAGATCATCCATAAGAACTATTGACAAATACTGAGCACTTCCTATGTACGAAGTTCCATGCCAGACAAAGTCAAATATGCAAATATAAGGTATGCATGCCTGTCCTTGGTATTCTTGTTGGTTAAGTTGTATGAGGACTGGGATAAGAAAAAATATTAACATGCATCACTGAATCACTGTATCACTGTCATCCCATTGTTCATTGATTGGCTCAAGTGGGTGCCAGTAATGTCTCCACTCATCCCAGCCCTGAGATTTTAGCAGCTTCTTCTTACTCGTCCTTCCAAATGGTGCCATATTGGAGGCTCTTTCAGGGCCAGGGGAATGAGACCCGTTGTTGTTACTGAATTGACATATTGACTACGCCATGGGGAGCTTGCCAGGCTCTGCCATGCAGGCGGGATACTCTCAGTAGCTTGCCATGCTCTCTGAGAGGGACAGAGAATGTATATAAGAGAATACAAGCAAGTATGTTAAAACCAAACACATGTGTGCTGATTTAGGTATATCAGTGGGCTAGATTATAAGAGGTAGCACGGCCATGAATGGAGAGGAACCCAGGTATGCGGGACCTGTGGCTGAGATCTCCAAGCCTGTTTGACCGGGATTGAGCCTCCTCCACCCAGATCCCCCATTTTCTAGTAGCTTCACAGTCACATCCACAAACTGCCCCTGGTGCCATTAACAGGCATAAAAAGACAAAAAAAAAAAAAGACAAAATGCTTTCCTCTGTGACTCCAAATGACAAAACCCTACCAGGATCAGAGATGTTAGTGGGAGAAAATTAGAAGAGAGGGGAATATCACTATTAAAGCGTAGAAAGCAGCAGAGCTGGGTTCAAATGCTGTTTCTTACCTTCCCCAGTTTTGTGATTTCCTTAGCATCAGTTTTCTTTGTCCAATGCCTGTCTTGTTGCACATCACTAAATTTCAATGATATAATGCACGTAATGTGCTGCTTCTTGAGCCTGACTTATAAGATACCTTCCATAAGTCAATCTTAGCTAACAGTCTTCTCCTGTTTGTGTTTTAAGCAGAAAAGATATCCTTGGATTTCCTACCCAGGAGGTGTGAGAAATGAGTCTGAAAAGTAGTGGCCTACTTTGAAAGTTGGATGTAACATAGGCTATACTGAGTAACCTTTGGAGACCCACTCTAGAGATTTGAAGAGGGTGGAAATTTCCTATAGTCATGCCTTAGAAAACCCAGTGACCTCAGACACTGTGCAGTCACCTGGGGAAAGAACTGCCAAAGAAGCATTTCTGCTAGACTCAACTTGGGTTATAATGGACCTGCCGAAGAGCCGTAGAAGTGGGGTAGAAATAAGGAGGTTTGGGGGCTGGAGCAATAGTACAGTGGGTAGAGCTTGTGCCTTGCATGCGGCTGACCCAGGTTCGATTCCCAGTATCCCATATGGGCCGGGCCTCTGAGCACCGCCAGGATTAATTCTTGAGTGATTCCTGATTCAGGAATAACCCCTGTGCATTGCCAGTTGTGACCCAAAAAGAAAAAAAAAAAGAACTAAGGAGGTTTGGAAGCAAACACTGATATATGAGTGTGGTTAGAGATAACCACTTTCCAAATCCCTTCTCCTCAAGGAAGGCCTGCTCTGTGTGGTATTTGGACAGCCATCACTCTAGACACCAACCAACCAAAAGCATCACCTTCGACGGGAGAGAGTACGCTTGCAGATGAGAGTAGATGGCGCTGAACTCCTTACACCCCACTCCTTTTGGTCTTCTACCCTGGGGTTTCTGCATTTCCTGCATGCAGGTAGCATCCCTGGAAACCCAGAGGGAAGAATCTGAAGCTCAGCGCAGGAGAAGCTAAGCTGAAAGAATAACCTACCTAGGGAATGGGTCAAAAGTGACTGGAGAATGGGCTCTGATACAGAAACCCAAAAAGCCTAGGAGCGGGAGAAGTGGAGACAGGAAGTGAGGCCTGAGTAATGTAGGGGCAAAGTCCGAGGCCTCGGGCTGGTTCATGGTATAGAGGCTTTGTCCTTGTTGTATCTGGCTGGGTCCAAGCCATTATACTCAACTCAGCAGGGACCCAGAATACAGCAATTACACTTAAAAATGTATCAAGGAATGTCAGGTTAAGGGTTGGGGGAGGGAAATGGGTCATTGATGGAAGAATGGATCACAAGGTAGTAGGTTTAGAGATGGAAGCATTGTTTGTCTGAGGAATCATTATTTTTTTAAAAAAATGGAAATTAGTGTCTATTTATAGCTAAATAATATTCCAACGAGTCAGTACCACATTTGTTTATCCAGTCATCTGTTAATAAACAATCACTGTTTTTACCTTTCATCTCTTGGAGAGAATAGTGCTATTGAAAGGCAGATATTTGGTTGAGTACCTGACTGGAGCAATAGCACAGGGGGTAGGCCTTGTATGCGGCCAACCCAGGTTCAATTCCTCCATCCCTCTCGGAAAGCCTGGCAAGCTACCGAGAGTATCTCCCCCGAACAGCAGATCCTGGCAAGCTACCCGTGGCATATTCAATATGCCAAAAATAGCAACAAGTCTCACAATGGAGACATTACTGCTGCCCACTCAAACAACTCGATAAACAACAGGATGACAGTGCTACAGTGTTATTTGTTTGGGGGGTTTTTTAGTGCGTGAGGAGTTGGGGAAGGTGGGATTATTTATATCTAGGAGTAGAATTGCTAAAATTTCAAATATTGCTCTAGGTTTCTGTGGCAATCTAAATCTGTGACTCTGGCCAAGCACATTAAAATGACTGGTACAGGGAGCCAGACAGATAATACAGTGGATAGGGCACTTACGTGGCATGCTGCCATCCCGGGTTCATTCCCCGACATCCCATATGGAACCCCAGTCACCACCAGGAGTAACTCCCGAGTGCAGAGCCAGGAATAATTTCTGAGCATCACCAACTGGGTCCCAAAATCTAACATCAAAATAAAAAAGAAGAAAGAGGTAAAAAAGAAATGATTGATACAGCGGGGAGGGCATCTGATCCCTGGCATCCCATATGGTCCCCTGAGCACCGCCGGGATTTATCCCTGAGTGCTGATGGGCCACAGCCAAATGCCAGGACTCACTCTTAGCATCACTGAGTGTGCCCCCCAAACCAAGATCAAACAAAAATTACCTTATGGGCTGGAATGATAATACAGTGGGTAGGGCACTTGCCTTGCACTCAACTGACCTGGGTTAGATCCCCAGCATCACCCCGTCAGAAGGGATCTCTGAGGACAGAACCAGGAGTAAGCCCTGAGCACTTCTGAGTGTGACCCCTCCAATCAAAGAAAGAACAAAACATAAATAAATAACTTGTAGGGGCCGGCGAGAGAGAAAGAGAGTACAGGGGTTAAAGCACTTGTCTTGAATACCACTAACCCTTATTCAATCCCTTACTCAATCCCAGACTCTTCGTATAGCTCCCCAAGGGTCACTCCCTCGCACAGAGACAGGAATAGTCCCTGGGAGGAAGGAAGCAAGCAAGGAAGGAAGGGAAGAAGGGACTCCTTAGCTAGGGCTCTTATAAGATTTAATTATTTATGCATTTGTATTTGCACAAATCAGATGATAGTAAAGATAGAGCCAGTCCCAATGTTTAGTGCCCTTGTGACATTGCCTTATATTGACCAACCTCTGCAGGGTACCAGAACTCTGGGGTCCTCTTCCGATTTGGGCAGCAATCCCCTGGCTCTTTCCTCCCCTGCCTTTCAGCCCTTCCCTTCGCCTTGGTCAGCCCTTCAGACCTGGAAGCAGGGAGTAAGATGAGCCTGGCTGCCTTCCTCAGAGGAACTTGCCGAGATAGGACCTAATCTGTGTGTCCTTAAATGATACTGAAATTCCGTTGCAGATGGTAGACAGGACTCCGTGGGAGGGACCCCTCAGAAAAGAATGGGGGTGAGTTCATGAGGGGGTTCCTGAGTGCTAGGATGCATCAAACTCAGCTACTTACTCATCGCCCTCAAGTGCCTCCCCGCCTGGCTCCCCCCTGGGGGTTCAGCATTTCTCCATGAGGACTGAAAAAAACATGAGCGTGTGCATTTGTGTGAGTCTGAGATCTCGCGGCTGCTGCATTGTCGTCGACTTACAACGTACCTGACCAGAGCCCGGGGAGCTGCAATCCAAAGCAATAATTAAGAAAAAGAACCTCTGTGTCTAGACGAAATCCCAGCAGTTGCCCAGGAAATAGAAAGCCTCTGGTGGCTTTGCGGAGCTCTGAGAGTTACCTGCAGTCGCCTCCTTCTGCCTCGTGGGATGTGGAAAGCGAATGCGTCCCCCTGGCTGGGCCTCGTGATTTCCCCAAGGCTGTCTGATGTCAGGGGACCCCTCCCTCTGCTTGGGGCCTCACCACCTGTCTCTGCAGGCCTGGATGATTTCAATATCACTCCTTTTAAACCCGTTTTAATTATTTCAAAAGTTGTGTGATCATTTAACTGACAGTCGGATGGCTCTATCTAAGGACTCTCTTCACGGGCCTTTTTCGTTTCTTCATTTATGCAGTTCCATGACCAGGATTTCAGCCCTGACGAAGAAGGAGGTAACTGGCCGTTGGAGGTGCCCCTTCCACCTCAGGCACTGCATGAGGCCCAGCATGCCTGGAACAGTCTTTAAATTGCTAGGGCCTGAGCAACAGGACAGTGGGGCTTGCTGGGACCCAGCCAACCTGAGTTCCATCAGTGGCATCCCATATGGTTCCCTGCACCGCACCGCCAGGAGTGATTTCTGAGTACAGAGCCAGGAATAACTCCTTAGCATCGTCAGGGGTGCCCCCCCTTTACCCCCATATATGTATCCATATTATGTTCCTCTGCATAGAAATTAAGCTCCTGGTTTTGGTGACCCTAGGGGCAGTGCTGATCTCCAAAGGCTTCTGCCTAATCCCCAAAGCTGTTGTCCTTCCACCTAACTCTGCCTATAAAGTAAAAACATCCTCTCCAAAGGGCTCAAACTTTAAGTAGGAGTTGGGCAATGGCAGCACATTTGTTCTCTCTTTAAGACCCTGAGGCTGGGGTGCTGAAAATTATGGCTTTGAGGATAACACGGGGCTTTATAACAAGTTTCTCTTTCTTGAGGATAAGAGCAAGGCTTCTTTTGCTTTTATTTTAAAGAGGGGGCCGGGGTGCCAGAGATCCTTGCCAGGTTTCTTTTGCTTTTATTTTGAAGAGGGGGCCTTGGTGCCAAGGTCCCTGGCCCTCGCCCTGCCCTTGATCTCTGGCCCTTCAACTTTTCACTTTTAAAGTTGAAGACAAAGGCCTGCTGGGTGTGGAGCTTGCGTGGGAATTCCATCACCTTTTTAAACCTAGATTGTTTACATGAAACCAGGCATCTTTTGGTCCCTAGGATAAGAATTAAGGAGTTTTCACGTTACAGCAATTAAACTAAATGCAATTAGTAAAGTAAGAAAAGTCAAAATATGCGACATACCTGATGAAAACAGCTTCCGGTGTTACAGTTTCAATAGAATATTTAAGTTCTAAGAATATGAGCCTCTCTTTCCTGATTAGGTTTCCCTAACCTATTTTGGCTACTAGGTCTTCCTTACCCGTACACAAAGTGTACACAATGTGCACAAAGATATTATAAATAAGAACATCTTTGGTGATGCATCTTTATGAATCCTACAAAATACTTCAGTATCAGTTCTCAAAGAGAAATAATTTTGATAGTTAAAGATAAATAAAAATCATCTAGATTAATTTGATCCAGCAATACCACTTCTGGGAATATATCCTGGAGAAGCAAAAAAAGTATAGTCGAAATGACATCTGCACTTATATGTTCATCGCAGCCCTGTTTACAATAGCCAGAATCTGGAAAAAACCCTAGTGCCTGAGAACAGATGACTGGTTAAAGAAACTTTGGTACATCTATACAATGGAATACTATGCAGCTGTCAGAAAGGATGAAGTCATAAACTTTGCATATAAGTGGATCAACATGGAAAGTATCATGCTAAATGAAATGAGCCAGAAAGAGAGGGACAGACATAGAAAGATTGCACTGATATGTGGAATATAGAACAACAGAGTAGGAGACTAAAACCCAAAAATAGTAGTATATAATACCAGGAGGTTGGCTCCATAGCTTGGAAGCTGGCCTCACACACTGGGGGGAAAGTCATCCCAGATAGAGAGGGGAACACCAAGTAATATGTGATTGGAGATCCTGCGCGGGAAGAGAGATGCGTGCTGAAAGTAGACTAGAGACTGAACAGGATGATCACTCAATACCCCTGTTTCAAACCACAACACCCAAAAGGTGTAAAAAACTAAAGCATGCTGAGGGGCATGTGCACTCGTGGGCTCTCCAGGCGGCTCTGTCTCACCGCCCGCGTTCAGTGTTCTGGAACCGCTCGCTATGTATGGCTGTTGGTCAAGGGCAGGCGACGGAAGGAACGAGGACCAAGCTGGTTGCTGATTAGTTACCGTTTATTCAATCTTCCATCTTTCTCATCTCCCGCACTCCCAGCTCTGTCCTCTCTCTTGATCTACTGCAGGCTCTCACTTCTCTCCTCTCCTCCTACTTGTCTCTCCCACCTTGCCCTCTAGGCTATACCCAGCCAGGTAGCAAAATCAACATAAGAAAGCCCTTCCTGAGGGCAGGGCATTCCAAAGTCCTTCCTAACTCTTAAGGTTTATTTTTCCTTTCCTTTGTCCAAACACTTATTAACATCTTAATATTAGTTATTTTTGTATGGACATAGCAAGAGATACATTGAGGCTTGCAAGGCAGCTCTCCTGGCAACATCTTGCCACAGGCTCAGATTACAGCACTCAGGCCAGATTAATCATTCCTAACCCTAGCAGGGTCCAAATCTAGTTATCACTGTTTGGATCATGACAACATTTGTCCATGATCAAGCTCTTAACTTATAGTTAAGCATTAGGCACTTTGGCCAGGCCCATCTCGATGCCAGGGTAGCACACAACTCACCACTTGCCCTGGGTCTGTCTCGTCCCTCGTCAGGACCCTGCTTTTGGAGGTGCTAGGAAGTAAGGGCAGCTGAGGCTTAGGTCGAGAGAACAGATGCCCAGGAGGAAAATATCATGTAGAGTCAAATGACTCCCAGGTTACAAAAGCATAACATTTGCTAAGTCTTCCTGTGTTCATACAAAAAGGACATTGCTCTGAATAAACTATGCAAAGGACTCAAGGAGAAGAGAAAAACAATATTTACAAGTCAACAGAACACTAAGATAGAAGTTACAAATAAACAAGAGGAGTGGGAGCACTGTAATGGGAGTAACCCAATAAACCTAAACCACCTGAGGCTATGTTATCCTACAAAAAGGGAAGAGAGATGTCAAATTGGAATGCCCCGCACAAAGGTGGGGTGGGGTGGGGGGGATGTGAGGGGGGAGAGGTACTGGGTTCATTGGTGGTGGAGAATAGACACTGGTGGAGGGATGGGCTCTTAAACATTGCATGAGGGAAAAACAAGCACGAAAATGTGTGAATCTATAACTGTACCCTCACTGTGAATCACTAATTAAAAAATAAATAAATTTTTTAAAAAAGGAATACTATTGAAAAAAAACCAATAAAAGGCTGTACTATAAAAAAAACTCAATGCAATGCATTACCAATGAATATAAATACTAAAAGTAAATATTTGAAGTGGAGTCAAGTAAATAAATGACTATAATAGATATTCAATTTTACACAAGTCTCCACATAGAAAATGGGTTTTTAAAAATTCAAATGAGACCCCAGGGATGCTATTCAGCAGTAGAGGCCCTGGGTTTGGTCCCAGGCACTGAAAACAAATTTTTAAAAATGAGAACAAGATGCTAGAAAAAGCCAACAGAGAATGAAATAAAATACAAAAATAAGAAAATCTTCTCAATCTGTAATCTGGTTTAGAGCTAGAACAAGAAGAAAGAAAGAAAGAAAGAAAGAAAGAAAGAAAGAAAGAAAGAAAGAAAGGAAGGAAGGAAGGAAGGAAGGAAGGAAGGAAGGAAGGAAGGAAGGAAGGAAGGAAGGAAGGAAGGAAGGAAGAAAGAAAGAAAGAAAGAAAGAAAGAAAGAAAGAAAGAAAGAAAGAAAGAAAGAAAGAAAGGGAAGGAAAGAAAGAAAGAAAGAAAGAAAGAAAGAAAGAAGAAAGAAAGAAAGAAAGAAAGAAAGAAAGAAAGAAAGAAAGAAAGAAAGAAAGAAAGAAAGAAAGAAAGAAAGAAAGAAGAGGAAGAAAGGAAGAGAGAAAGCAAGAAAGAAAAAGAGAAAAAGAATGGAAAGAAAGAAAGAGAGAGAGAGAGAGAGAAATAGAGGGAGGGAGGGGAGGAGGGAGGGAGGGAGGGAGAAAAAAGCCCGATGAGTGATCAAAGGTGTTAAGTCAAACCGACTAGTTCTGGGTGGGGGCTAGGGAAATAGCCACAGGGTTCAGGGTGCATGTGGAACTCAGTTCCATCCCCAGCAACACATGATCCACCAATACCACCTGGAATAGACACGGAGCCCCAACAACCAGTCACCCCGGGAAACCCCAGCGCACAAACAAAACAAGTAGAGCAAGACCCAAGTTCCACCTAGCATGACTCAGTGAGGGACGAAGTTTATAAAAATAAGAATAAAATGCATGTGGGGAACAGAGGGATGGCCCAGGGCTGATGATGCTTGACTTGAGTGCCACTGAACCTGGTTAAGCCCCCACAACACCCCAGAGCACTTTTATTCCTCTTAAAAGAGAATAATCACTCTGAATTGGCAGAGAAGGCTTCTCCGAGTGACACTGAAGGTGTGTTAAAGGCTGAGCACTGTTGGGAAAGATCCCTGAGCATAGAGCCAGCCCTGAGCACTGCCAGGCATCGCTCCAGTACAAGTTCCTCGATTTTAAAATTCGCAGAGGCCACTAAGACAGAGAGAGTAAAACCAAGAAAACGGTAACAAAAGTATAAGTTGTCGCCCTGGAGCTGGATATTCCCATTTCACTTCTGGCCTCGTGTCATGTCAGCATCCCACGGTGGCACGTTTTGCTGCTGCGTGCCGTGGTTTTGGTATCCTAACATCATGAATGAACCCCACCCCGTCCATCTGCTCTTCGGCATGTTCCCTGGAATCGGAGGGGGACTCGCAGGCAGGATGGGCTCAGAGCCAAATTGCCAGGACTTCCTCCTAGCCCCTACTGCTCCCAGCTCCCTGGCCTCCTTCTTGACTCCTTGACTTCCTCCATCTATTTTCCTTGCCTCTTGGCCTGTGTTATCCCCGGAAGCAAGCTCTTTGTAAGTTAGTGTTTGTTCATTTCTCCCAGAGCTCAACCATGGGCTGTGTGAATACCCAACACGCAGGCGTACAGTTAGAGGAATAAAAGATCCCAGAAGCAGGCCATAAAGTAGAGTGAAAAGGGAAGTGCATGCCATAAAGGCTATGAATAGGGTGGGGTAGGGGGTAGATGGAGGGATACAGGGGACATTGGTGGTAGGAAATGTGCACTGGAGGAGGGGTGGGTGTTGTATGAATGAAAGTCAATCATGAGAGCTTTGTTACTGTATCTCATAGTGATTCAATTTAAAAAAATAGTAGGGAAGAAAGAAAGAAAGAAAGAAAAGAAAGAAAGAAAGAAAGAAAGAAAGAAAGAAAGAAAGAAAGAAAGAAAGAAAGAAAGAAAGAAAGAAAGAAAGAAAGAAAAAAGAAAGAAAGAAAGAAAGAAAGAAGGAAGGAAGGAAGGAAGGAAGGAAGGAAGGAAGGAAGGAAGGAAGGAAGGAAGGAAGGAAGGAAGGAAAGAAAGAAAGAAAGAAAGAAAGAAAGAAAGAAAGAAAGAAAGAAAGAAAGAAAGAAAGAAAGAAAGAAAGGAAGGAAGGAAGGAAGGGGAAAGAAGGAAGGAGGAAAGAAAGAAGGAGGAAAGAAAGAAAGAAAGAAAGAAAGAAAGAAAGAAAGAAAGAAAGAAAGAAAGAAAGAAAGAAAGAAAGAAAGAAAGAAAGAAAGAAAGAAAGAAAGAAAGAAAGAAAGAAAGAAAGAAAGAAGAAAGGAACCAGGTCATGGCAGACCTCCCTCTGCTCAGAAACCATGCAAGACCTCCTAACTCCCTGCAGTTCAGACACCAGGCCTCAGAGGAAACAGCCTCTGCCTCTCTCCTTTATGAGAAAGAGAGTTAAGCTTACTCTTGCCCGAGATAGCATCAGGATGACGCAGCACAAGGGGTTAGAAGATAGTACTGTGGTTGGTGTGTTTGCCTGGTGTCAGCCAATCCAAGTCCAATCCTTGTGCCAAGTGGGTTTCCAGACAGCACGGGCACAGCCCTAGAGGGCCCACAGCACCGCAGGGGCGACCCAGGGCTCATCAGCTCTGCTGTGCCCGAGAGCAGCCCTGCCTCCTCAGGCCCTGCCCTTAACCATTGGTTGGGTTGGCTGAGAATACCTCGGGGAGCATCTTGGCCTTGGTGAACACCCCCCAAAATAATAATCATAATAGTCATAATAATCACTCTGATATGTCAGAGAAGGCTTCTTTGAGTGAGACTGAAAGGTGTGTGAGGTCAGTTGATTAAGGGCCAGAAGGAGACAAAGAGCATTTCTAGGCAGGGGCTACAGAAGGTGCGTGGACAGGGTGGGTGGGGCCCAAGGTAGCCAGGCAACAAGGATTTCCGCCTACTCTGCTGGCAGGGCAGGCAGCTTAGGGCAGGCCGTGGCAAGCAGGGGACCCACACTGCCCTGGTGGACCCAGATCCACTTCCCCTGGCCACTGGATGCATATGCGTAAGACAAAGCATCTTACTTGTTTTTGTGTGGCTCTGAAATCTTTAATAAAGCCTTCCAAAGAGAAGGTATTGAATTGAAGATTAAGGGCGCATATAGACCCAGAGGAAAATTACAAAATGAGAAAATGACTTTGAAGCTGGCCGAGATGAGTCAGTCATAAAACAAAGTCTGAGATCCAAAGATGGAAATGATTTCAAGTTAGAACAGCGAATTGGCATTCAGCTCCGCACTGAGACAGGACGCTCATCGCTCCTCATTCCGGTAACTGTGGAATGTGTTATAGGAAACATCAGCAGTGATGACAGATAGCAGGTAGCAGAATGCTCGGCTCAAACGCCTGCCCCGGCCTGGGGTATCCTCGCTATATGGTTTCTGTTCTCCACCTCCTGAACCTGCTCTTGCTTCCTTCAAGACCGTTTCTCACCCATTGCTTTGGCTGCCTGCCCTCCGCTTCTTCCCAGGATGCGAACCTCAGACCTCCCTGCTTACTTTCCTTGCAACCCCGGGCTCTCGTTTCCTCTTGATACTTGAACCTTGGGATTCGCTCTCCAAGTCAGCCCCTGACACTTCAATCAGACTGAGTGCAGCTCATTTTCCCCAGGAGGGAGGGAAAAACAGAACCGATATAAATTCAGGAGAACGTAGATGCTTCAAAGAATGTTGATATCTTAACGCAGGTGTCTGTTCTATTTTCAAAGCATGTTCCCATCATACCCATGTCCTGACATATTACTTGGTCCTAATAAATCTATGTGCAAGATCAGAGTTTCTGAGTGATCTCAGCTGAGGTTTGAGGCAGCCCCAAAAGTCAGTGGTTTCGATGACTCTGATGCCTGCTCGACTGCCCCCTGCAACCTCCCTGATCATGCACATTTATTGATGAATTATGAGGTGCCCACGGCTTCTGTCTTCATCCCTGTTAGCTAGATTCAGAGTGAATATCTCTGATATTTTTCTCTTTCTCCTGAGGTGGCAAAGAGCAATGGGTGTACCTCAGGGTTTTGTCAGCGTGTTTCACAGCTGGAGAAAGCTAAGATTACATTTTAAAGACTTTTTAAATTCAGAAAGTATAAAGAACTTTGATATTAGCACCATTGTCAACATTGCAGGAAATAGTTTTTATCCTTTGGATACTCATAACACCAGAAGTGGTAGTACTACCGATGTTTGATCATCCAAATGTGCTCTCTCTTGACACTCTTCTTTCTGTGAAGGTATTCCTTGCCACGACTGTGTTTGGGATAGTATTCAAATCTGAAGTGCATCTAGTACCTCTGCTTGGGGTACAGATTATATGTTTGTATGCCATCTGTAATGGTTTTCTACTCTTTCTCTCATATTTCACAAGAATTACCTAAACATTTTTTATAAAATCTACCTGGTCGGTCTCAGGTGAGCTGACAATCTGGTTATCTATGAACACGGTCGGGCTCGTGTCAATAGGTACTATCGTAGCAGTAAACAATTCTGATTTCAAAGGACTTAGCATCGGACTTTCTCTGCCCAATCCATTTTGCTTGACATAGAAAAATAAACTAAATCTAGAAACCCAAATGGAATTCTGATTATTGGTAATCAAATAAATTATTTAGAAGCATTTTTAAAGAAACCGGCATCCTCCTGTGGGTACAATTAGAAATTGAACGTAGTAAACTGTGAATGCAACTGTTGCTGCTTATCCATAACCTGAACCAAATTACGTAGTGAAGCCAGAACTCTCTCTTTAGAGAGTGCTTGCTGGGTTATCAGTGTGGTTCTAGCCCAAACTCTGCCTATGCCAAGAACTCTCTGGTCTGTTTTGCATATTTCATCAGATTACTCTGACTGTCTTTTTTAAGGAATCCAATGTGAACTGAATAGCCCAAAATTCATGTGTTGAAGCCCTAACTTTCAACATGACAGTCTTTGGAAACAGGGCCTGTAAAGGGGGTAGCACTGTAGCACTATTGTCCCCTTGTTCATCGATTTACTCGAGCAGGCACCAGTAACATCTCCATTGTGAGATTTGTTGTTACTGTTTTTGGCATATGGAATAGGCCACTGGTAGCTTGCCAGGTTCTGCCGTGCAGGCAGGATACTCTAGGTAGCTTGCCAGGCTCTCCGAGAGGGATGGAGGAATCGAACCCAGGTCAGCTGCCTGCAAGGCAGACGCCCTACCTGCTGTGCTATCGTTCCAGTATTTAAAGGGGGTAGTTACGATTAAATGGGATCATTAAGATGGAATCTTAGAGCCATAGACTGGTGTCCTTCAAAGGAGGAAAGGAGGAAAGAGATCCTTCTCTCCCTATGTATATTCAGAGGGAAGCAAGAAGCTGAATTGCCTTAAGGTGGGAAAGAAACTTTGCCAGGAACCAGCATAGGGACACTTTGCTCTTGAACTTCCATCCTCTAGAACCATGAGCAAGTCTGTTTCCATTATAGAAGCCTCCTTCCACTCTGGGGTGTTTGTTAGGAGCTGGAAATGACAAATACAACAGGTGTCAGTCCCAGTTAGCTGCAGAGGAAAGCAAGGACAGAGGGACAAAATAGACTACTGTGACATTGAAGGCTTCCAACGGAGACTTTTGCTCCAAGTCCAGCCCTCCACTCCCTCACTCTACTTCCTCACCCAAGCTATCTGCATAATCACTGCCCTGTCTCATCCCATCCCAGCCCTAATCTGGGGGAGAAATGAGGCCTTTTAACAGTATCTGGCTACATACTTTTGACTCAGGTTCATGAAAACCTCAATGCCCTCAAGACACGTGGAGCTCTGCCATCTTCCCACCTTATAGTTGGTCCCCAAACACCTTCATATCCCTCTTCTTCCCCTCTGCTGCAGACAAGGCAAAGGAATTTGAAGTCCCAGAAATAGGTTTGAGGCTGGACTTTTTCAATGAGGATCAAATCTTCTCCTGGATTGTGGTATTCAGCAACCCCAATGTACACGAGAAAACCATTCTATAAAGTGTAAGAGTTCTTAAGTCTCCTGATGAGACTTCCCACTCTGGTGGAGCCTGTCTTGAACTCAGAATTATGCCACCTCTGCTTTTTAAGAAATATCCTTTTTCTCCAAACATAAAAATTGCATAACCCACTGACTACGAGGTTGGGTTTGCACGTGGTTGTGTGTCTGTGATGCGGATCCAGCAGAACCCATGGTAAGATCCGGCTTTCCCTATGGAGCAATGTCCAGGGTGTGGTGAGGGTTCCAGGATGGGGTGGCCAGGAAAGTAGCGCCCCAGCCCAAAAGGCTGCCAGCAGAGTCAGTGTCCCTTTGCTGCAGCCCCACCCTCTTATCACCTGTCAAGCATCGTACTAAAATTCACTGTAACCCATGTCTAACAGCCAGGTGAAAGGAGGACGAGGTCAGAAGGCAGTTAATGCATCCTCTTGGGTGTAACACAAACTCCCATCTTCAAACCCTTTCTGGGGAACAGCCATTTTTTTGTTTGGGGAAGAATGCAGAGTAAAGCACCACGAAACTCATCAGCAAAACCTGTCGTGGTTATTTAAGCGAGAGAGCATAGATGGAATTTTGACAACAGGAAATGAGGGAGGGGTGGATATGATAGATTTGCAGGTAAAATGTGGTCTCTGTGAAATTAATGAGGGCGAATAGAGAAATATGTGCCACGTGGAATTAAATCCAAGGTCTTAACCTCAAGGTAGACTTTCACCTACGAGCCCTGTTATACTCCAGTTAAGCATCTAAGATACACACACACACACACACACACACATACACACAGACAGACAGACAGAAAAAGAGAGAGAGAGAGAGAGAGAGAGAGAGAGAGAGAGAGAGAGAGTCTGCAGTGTTTAGTAATGAAGGAGAAGGAAGGGCCTGGATATTCAGAAAGCTTAAAAAAAATCAGAAGATAAGAATTAGAGCAGGAAAAGAAAGTAAATATGTTGGCTCCATTCCAATTAAACACTTTTTTTTAAACTTTCTGCCCAGATTGTGACAGATTGGGCCCCACATTCCAATGCCCACAGGGTTATGATACATGATAGGGTAATGCGTCCTCTGGCCAACTCCACGCAACTCAGCTCTGATTCACTGGCTCTAGACTACACATGTCAGAACACAGTTCCATGTTCAGACACTCTTAGATTTCTTAGGAAAGTACATAAAACTAGACGTTTATGTCACGTGCCCTCTCTTAAAGGAGAATAGCTCATTTCTATATAAAAGTTCAAGCACCATATGGACAAACAAAGATATCTGTGGTCTTGGTTTGCTCCAAGATCTCCAGTTTCTTCTGTCCACTGTCTTTCCCCTTCCCTCCCCTCCCCAGGTCATCAGTTTCAGTCTAGAAATCTAGTGCTTTGTTCTTTGTTTGTTTTTCAAATCATTGTTTAGGACAAAAGCCACCTCCTTTGCATCCAAATTTCAGATGTTGCATGTAACCTTCTTGATTTCTTGGTGTATTTTCTCTGGCCTCTACAGTACTTTCACCCTGGGCTTCCAACAAGGCTCTATGATCCAAAGTGTGCTACCTTGTATTTTCCCCAAAAAAGTGGTTTTCACCCTGTTTTCTCACCCTCCATTCTTGATTTATAGTATTTTTCCTTCTTATTTCTTAATAATCTAATTCCTAGGGGATGTCTAATACTTCAGGACTCACTCATTCTCTGGAATCCAGCACTTCCTCTTCTACTGATCTCCCATCAACTCAAATATCTTCTCATCTCAGATCTCATTCATTTAGGGGGCAAAGGGAGCATGGAAATCTATGCCACTGACCCTCAGGAATTTCACTCAATCTTTATCAAAACTTTTCTATTTGACACCAAATACTATATATATGTTTTTTTCTTTACATGCCATAAAATGTTTTTGGGGCAACTAAATATGCCCCTTGAGCATTGTAGGGTAAGAGGCACTGACCACCCACACATAAAAATTGAACTTGAATTATAAAAACTGTTAGAATTACTATAAACACTAAATCACAAGAAAATTATTGCTTTTCAATAATTTATCTACTAATTGCTTGCTATTTACTAAAAGACTCACCCATAATATAGTTAACACACAATTTGTAAGTTCTATTCATTATATTGTTTTATAAAATGCTCTTACAATAAAGTAAGAGTAACATCACAAGGTAAATACACTTACTGTGCTCGTCTCTATTTATCACTATACACTATGTTATCTGTTTGTAAGAAAATCCTTTATAAAGGGGGCTTGCATAGGTCAAGGGCCAGCAGTACTCAAATTGCCACCATGTGACTCTACCATAGATGAGGTGTATATGAGAAGACAGGGCTACATTCCCATAAATCTTTTCAAAAACAAGTGGTCTTGCCTGGCCTAAGAATCATGGCCTGCCAGCCCTAAATTTACATGGGCAACAATTGTATCTCATTCTTGGGATTAAATAAAAGGCATTTCATAATGTTTTTTAGAGAATTCTTCAGAACACCTTCAAGTTTACTTCTTCCACAATCTATCCTTGACCTCAAAGACACAACAGTATTTTCTGTCTGTGAGCTTCTCAAGTGCTCTCCAGACATCACAGAGGGCTGAAACTATTGCTGTATGAGAATCTCTTGTAGCTGTTCTGATGAGTTAGGATCAATCCCTATCATGACAATTGGAGTCCATCCCTCCCTGCTCTTGTATTGCTACCAACCTGTTCATTTGTGTCTTTTCTGTCATGCAGAAAAATGATAAGCTTTTAGAAGGTAAGACCATATCACATTTTTCTTAAGATAGTCAAACAAAGCTGAAAAGAGTGGTGTTGCATTAAAGGTATTCGTTCATTCAACTCATAGTTTTAGGTTAAGATGACAAGTAGTACCAAGATAAAACTTAGGAAAATGGAATTCATCTTGCTCCCATTTGAGCCAAAGTCTAATAAATTAATGACGATTGCATGACTGCAAACTGGCATAAGCTACGAATAGAAAGTGTGTGATTTTATAGCAATATTTTGCAAAGATTTGGAGCGCATCCAGGGGTAAAAGTGAAGACTGGGAAGGCTTCTTGGTGAAGCAGAGCTAGAGGCAGCATTCATCAACTCAGCTGGGATTTTGTTCCGTACTTCTTAGGGGCTGGAATACCTTGAAGCATGTCGAATACAGTCATGAGAGTCAAAAGACAGAACAGGACTTGTTTTCTAGGGGTATCTGAAGCATGAGTAACAATTAAACACAAAGAAAGAGAGCCTTTGAAAAGCACTCCAGAAAAAAAAGAATAGTATGAAGTAGGCTCTTGGGTGGGAGGGAATATGACTCATTCCGAGCACTGCAGAGAAACTCCAACTCTGAAAGCTCCAGTCACACAGGACCATAGAATGTATTATTGAAAGCAGGATACTGGAGAATGGAAGAGACTTTATTAACCATTGGAAACAACCAAAGCTTGGTAGGGTTTGAGCCAGCAGGCAAGTCTGACTAGCTCAGTGATGGATCACATAAAGATTTTTGACATGACTGCATTTACACTAAAAATATAAGTAGTGCTACAGGGCTGAGGATGGGGTTGAAGTGATAAAGCACATGCATGATTTTTGTGAGGCACTGGATTCTAGCACCTCATGCTCCTCATGCATGAGCACTTCCGGGGGTAGCTCCCAGGATGACGATAGAAATCCCCATGATTACTGTGGCTAACTATCCTTTGTGTCAATGGCAGGGGACTATCCAGTTGCTAGAAATCCAAGGACGAGGTGAGTGTGGAGCACTAGGAATGGAGGGAAAGGAAGAGATCACGCAAGCATTTGGACTAAGTCATACTGGACTTGGTTGCTGTGAATTAGATATTGTAGACATGAATAAAAGAAGGGGTGAGATGGGAAAGATGGGAAAGTGTGCTGGAAGGGAGGATGGCATTTAAAAAGAGATCCAGGCGCCAAGACTGACTCTTGGCACTGTAAGCAAAGCCCCTGGGGAGCATTTTGAACCCCGATCTTGACAGCTCTGAAGATGGCTGTGAGCACAACGTCCATTAGTGGTGATTAGGAAGAGTATAACTGAGGCTTTGATACGGCAGAGAGGTTGCTAGCGCTAAGTATTCCCCACTGGACAATGAATACCAGTTTGTGCTTTCATCAAAATTTCAGGCAGAGTTCGGGTACCCTGCTTATCAGGGGGAGACCTTCGCAGCTTCCGTTGACTGTGTACAAAGAAGCACGGGTGAGGTGGTGGGCACCTTGGAAGCTCGGACACCACAGTCAAGAGCAGGCAACGTGACAGGAAGTGACAACCCGACTGGCCACGGGGAGGGCCTTTGTGAACAGGGATGTTTCGAACACATTTTGCTGAAATACTCGACCAAAGCGCAACTTGGCAGCTGAGTTTAATACATAATTCAAAAGCCACCTTAACTCACTGCTGTGTTAAATGAGATGTTGAAAGGGTTGTCCCATCCTGGTGCAGAGCAAGGCTTCCTCAGTCATATTTCCAGCCCGGATGGGCTGCCCAAGTAGAGAAAAGTTGTTTCCTGGCTTGAGAGCTTTCAGTCAACCTAATTGCATCTGACGGGGGAGGCCTGGGTAAAGATGACATATGCATGCAGCACCCTCAGGCACAGTCAAGGAGGAAAGCAAAGGGAACTTCAGGGGCCAGATCTCTCCACGAAAGGGCCAGCATCATTTGCCCTTTTTGCTCCCAAGGCCTCTTGCTGTATTCTTGTCAGCTAATTATTTTGGCCCTTTCCCTAGGACTTGCTGTTTACCAAATTGTTAGGTAAGGCATCCTGTGCTCTTGGCCTTGCAGATACTAAAGAAGAAAACTCGTAGCTTGCACAGCAAATATATGAAAGCATCTGCCCCTACAGTAATGACTCTTGCGGGATCCCGTTCTCCTCCCACCACTGAGCAAAGTCCCCTTCCCCACTCTCTGAGAGCCATCAGGATGCGGCCGGAGCTTCATTTGGTACCAGATGTGAGATTCAGGGGGAATAAAAGGCTGGAGATGCTATTCCTTGACTTCCCCCCAAAATCAAAATAGTCAAGGGCACAATCAGTCGAAATGAAACTGTCAACATCTATTTCAAGAGCTTGGAAGATGTTTGCGATAAATTATTAAATCAAGGACATTCTGGTATAATTAAAAATCTTATTTTTAGCCCAGGTAGAGGATATATAGTAAAATGGAGAATACAGTAATTTCCCATAGTAAAATTAGTCATGATTTTTTATTTTCTTGTTTTGGGTGATCACTGTTATCTGTTTGCTACAATCTTGCACCATTTAAAAATATGCACCAAGAGAAACATTTAATTCTTTATTTTTGGGTCACACTGTAGGTGCTTAGGGCTCATTCCTGGCTCTGAGCTCAAGGATCACCCCTGATCTAGTGCTTGAGCACTCTATGTGGTGCCTGGTATTGAAAGCCGGCTTGACTGCAAGCAAGGCAAGCCCCTTGCCTGCTGTATTATCATTTTAGCCCCAAAACCATATAACTTAAGAGGTAGTATTCATAGTGATGTAAAGACAGTGGTGACAAGTTGTGGGCACTTTGCTAATAATGGTGGAGTGTAGTAATTTTGCACATACTTTGAACTATAAACTTTGACATAGTATAGACATAATGTTCTCAAAAACTTAAGAGCACTCAGACCTCATGATTATGCATGGAAATATCTGTATAATCCCACAGTAGGTGAAGCAAGGCTAAAAGAAGTTCAACTTTCTATATAGACTAAGACAGGAGTCTCAAATTGAGCTGCCTTTCTTTGCCACCTTGGGTACTTAATTAATCTCCAAGGGCCTCAGGCACCCCATAGATAAGACAGGGGCCCTGCTTTATGTTGCTAACACAAGAGTTGGAGAGTAGATAATACATGCTTAGAGATTGCTTAGCATATAGTAAGCTCCCTCTAAACATCAGTTAATCTTACCATTACTTAAAGTAATATTCATCTTGAATATGTGCCAGAAGTTTCTACAATGAAGTATCACATAATGTGGAGGTGGGGGGAAACACTTGAAAGAAGGCTCTCTCTCTAGCTAAGACCACTGCCAAATGCTTTGTAAACACAGTGGTTTATGTGAAACCATTAGGGAAAACCATTAGCAGGAGGGACTGACATTCCTTGCCCCGTGCATGCAATTATATTGAAGCTTTTCTGAAAGTTTTCAGGAGCTCTGACTGCCTGTGGATTTTCAGCTCATCCAATGCAGAAATTTCTTCATTGAACCTAGAGGAAATGCCTATCACCATTCCTAAATTTCTCAGGTCATGCTGGAGAGACACTAACTCTAGTCTATTTGGACTGCCTAGGTAACTTCAAAACAACCACTAGGATAACAAAACCTTAAGGGACTTAGTCATTCTAGTGGAACAAAAGACCTTGAGGGTAAGTCTTTTCTCGTAGAAACAAAATTTAACTATCTCTAGGGCTATATTCAAAAATATCTTCTCTGAAAAATTTCAAAACCCTCAAAGATAGAATTCACTCTTTTACTACTTGAGCTGAGTAAATGTGGAGGATATATTTGACTTCAACTGAAACATAACAGTTGTTACTTTCCTCTCTTATTACATCTGGTTTCAAAACCCTGACAAACTCAGTAACTACAAACTACACAATCAGACGGGAACATGATACCATGTGCATTCTCAATAGTGAAGACAGAGTCTATGATTTTTCATGTATTTGAATATGCAGTCCTCAACCCACTTGATTGTAACTAATTCCAACATCCTTAATTAAAGTGTATTTGATGTGGATTTTGTGCACTAGAGGGGAAAAGCTCCACTTCTTGACAGCATAATATACTAGACTAGTTCTCCTTTTTGAAATGCTGAATACTTTATTATAGTGAGAAAGTGACAGTCAATTTAAATCAAAATTTATGGAGAACATTAGAAGCTGGAAGGACTTTGGCTAATCACTGTAATGTCCCCAACAAATGGTAAATGAAAGCATAAGGAAATTGAGCTAATATAAGTTAAAAGTTCACATACTTATAGAATTATATTAGAAGACCTACAACTTAATTAAATTATGTGAAACTGCTCGTTTAGTTTCTATTGTACTAGTGAACATTTATGCAATTTTACTGTTAGATATCTATTAAGTAATAGGTTTGGATTGGGTCAAATTGGGAGAACCCTAATGAGGCAGAACATGGGAAAGTTTAATTCATCATGAAGCATCATTCTGAATCTTTATATTGGATATTATTAGGCAGAGATTTCCCTAGTTAGTTGGTTACCCTCTTATATCTATTATTCTGACATTTTGAATAATTGAAAAATCAAACAGGAATTTTGTACATGGAAAAAATAATCTCTTAGAGAAGAAATATGTTATTGATCACCTAATCTTTGATTTTTTTTAGTCTTTTATTTGCTTTATCAACTGTAGAGACTCAAAAAGTGGCAGATGTGTAGAATTTTAAAAGTTAGGGTGTTATTCACAGATTTTACATGAGAAATCATTTGGGAGAGAGGCAAAAGGCAGAAATTTATGTATAAAGTCACATAATTAGTCTTTGTTTCTCCACTTTGAATTTATTTCTGTCATTACATTCTTAAACCCACGGTATTCCACTGTAGAATTATTACTGACAAGATGCTTTCAGTACTCAGGGCAGGGGATTCAGTTATTGAGCATGTGGCATTTCTTCCTTGTATAGCACAAACACAGCAGGGCTGAGAAGAATCGAAAGTCTTCATAACTGAGGTTTGCCACAAATTACATGTGGATGATTCTTTCTAGGGAGACACACAGTCAACCCCAAGAATGTCAAAGCAGCTGAGACGCATGTGTGTAATTAAAGAAATATGACCTTTCATCCAATCCTTCCCAAACAATTTACATGGAGAACCATAATGTTTTTACATCCTAAAAGACTTTAAGAAATTCCACCATTTCTTTTTTATATATATAAAATGGAAATAACTCTACGTCAGGGGTAATTTCATTGCCAGGGTCCTGGCTAACATAGACAGGCACAGACTAAGAAGCGGATAAGAAAAATGATGGCTTCCCGCAGGCTAGTCTCAAACTGGTTGCTGGGGGGAACCCTAAGCTGCCCTCTCCCCATCACATTTAGAGAATTCATTCTCCTCTGAAATGAAAGGTCCTGTCCGATCCTGTTTCATGCCGGCTTTGAGCGCCCAACTGTCCCAAAGCGAATTGACGCTCACCGCCTAACGGTTGCCTGTTGACATCATTTTGCACCAGAAGGTGGCAATTGTCTTAATGATCACACTAACAAATCTGTCTTGCCTTCAGACTAGATTTTTAGAAATTATATTGCTTTGGTTCTTGTCAAAACAATTGCCTTTTCAATCCAGGAGGATTTCCTCAGGGCGTTATTTTGCAAGATGATTTTCCACGACTATTAAGCGGCTAAAATAGGATCCCTCTATTTTTTTTGAACACTATTAGCTGCAAAGTTTCTAATTTAGAATAACTGTAAAATACTCTTCCACCCAAAGCAATTAAAACGGGATCCATTTGATAGACCGGCCCCTCTTCAAGTGAGTGTTCACTCTCTCACGAACAAGGAAAATGGGTGAAGAATTCCCCACGGTTGGGCCATGATACCTGAGAAGTACCTGTCAGGGCATCGTGACAGAATCTTTCACCTGTACTTCCCAAGGCATTCAGGTCCAACTTACTTCAAAGGGTGACAAAAATCCCAACAATTCCTCCATGCAAAGAGTTGATTTTTAAAGTGGAATAAAATAAAACAAGAGACTTCTGGAAGCTTAGCAGTTCCCAAAGAGTACCAGCTCCGTAACTCTTTGACAAAAATGCACAGGAGCATCCAGAATCCCAAGTCACTGAAACTGCCGGGGAAGAGGGTGTCTCCGAAGACAGTCTTCCAAAAAGCTGTCTTCCGAACACTCACTGCCATCCTAAAAGAAAGAGGAAGAGGAAGGGAGGTAAGAATAATGCTGGCTCTGTGAAACCGCCGATTCTTTCCAGATGGTCTTTCTTTCCACAGCTTGGGTTACCTACAAGACAAAGGGAGGAAAGGCCAGGGGTGAACCTCCTTTCTGTAAAACTGAGAACTCCAGACATTTGTCATCCAGAAAAAATGCCTGCCTCTCAGCAGGATAGATTTTTGAAAATTTTTCTCGGTGCCTTTCTCTAATTGGGCTCCCTCCACTTTTCACACATTCCCTCCCCATGCCCGCCCGACCCCCCTTCACAAGTCCACAAAAAAACAAAGTTCTCCCACACCTCGTCACCCGTGGCAGCCCCATAAATCACAAGAAATCGCAAAGAAATCTTTTTTCACCTTCTGCAATTAATGCCTAAGATGTGGAAAAACATTGTATAATCTAGAACATATTAAAGCAATAGGAAATAACATGTCAGGTTTCTCATTAGTAAATTCTAATAATGGCTAACATAAAATGTAACTATTAATATTTTTTCTCCACTTCACATTGAAGGAAAAATATTGCAACGTCTTTTAGTATCTGCACGATATTCATGTAGGAATTTATTATAGCAGAATGATCTGGCAGGCCTAAACTAGCGATATGAGCAATATGAAAATTTAAAGATAGCTGAATCCCCATTCTTTAATTTTACAAAAATAATGAAAAACATATATTATTGGGGCTTACAAAACATGTAAATACTAATTCACACAAAGCCTCTATTTTGCACACATATACTGCATTTTTCTACTCAGTATTAAAAACCATTTCTCTTTTTATACTTCGCTGTATTTTCTGCCCCAGAAGTTAAAAGAAATAGGGATTTGGAGAAGTATCTATCAATTCTTTCATGTCTCTTTCTAATATTTAGAAAACTTCTTCCTTTGACTTGACAGAAGTACTCTAAGCTGAAATGTATAATTAAATGGCAGTTTGCAGATTTTAACACATAAGCAGAAAGCCAGCAGGTTTTTCTGGGGAGCTGGACAGCTGGACAAGGTTCAGGGTTTAGGGACTTAGGGGGTTAGTTTAATTGGAAGATAGAAACGTAAATACCATTGACTATTAAAACAGGACTTAGAACAAGAATTAGTAACCAAATATATTGTATTTCACCTCCCAGGTTACTAGTCTGACTGGGAGAAACCCACCCTAGAGTCACAGACATACAGACAGACAGACAGACAGACAGACAGACACACACACACACACACACACACACACACACATCCCTAGGCAAGTCTTTTCTGGATTCCAGACCAATGAAACCACCACCTCCCAGCGCTGACTCTGCAGGAAGCTGGCTAAGACTTGGTGACTTAAGAAATAACATTTGTCAGTGTTAAAGGACTCGTGTGCCACCTGCCCTCATGTTCGAGATCATTAATATTGTATTCGAACACCGGGCAGTAAGCTCTGAAGGAGGAAAAGAAGGGGAGAGAAGGCAGATATACTTGCAGGACTTTTTTCTCAATTTCATTTTAGAGACTAATTCCTGGAGAGTCATTTTCCCTTGATTTTTTTCCTCTTTGACATTGACCATGTCCATTCCTGAATAAGGCTGTAGACAGAGAAAGGTGCCACAGGGTTCTGCTGTGAAATCATGTGTGCATTCCACACATATTCTTCCTTTTTATTTGGGGTTGGTTGCAAATCCAAGACCGAAGAGGACTCTACACCCCAAAGTTTGCTCCTGGGGAATCCCAGAAACTTCTTTTTTAAAATAAATGCTTCTTGGGGCTGTATAGATAGTATAGGAGTTAAGAAACTTACTTTGCATGTGGCCAAACCTGGTGCAAACCCCAGAGTCACCAGGAGTGATCCTGGAATGCAGAACCAGGAGTAAACTCTGAGCACTGATAGGTATAGAACCAAGTTCCCCCTATAACCTCTGGGGAAAACAAACCCCCCAAAAGTATCATGCAAAAAATCAAGATGATGTGCACTTGTATTCACTGAGTATTTTTGTTTGTTCGGTAGGGCTGGAGTGATAGCACAGTGGGTAGGGCATTTGCCTTGCATGCAGCAGACCCAGATTTCGATTCCTCCGCCCCTCTCAGGGAGCCTGGCAAGCTACCAAGAGTATCCTGCCTGCATGGCAGAGCCTGGCAAGCTACCGTGGTGGTGGTGTATTCTATAGCCAAAAACAGTAACAACAAATCTCACAATGGAGACGTTACAGGTGCCTGCTCGAGCAAATCAATGAACAACAGGACGACAGTGCTGTAGCCTACTCTTGCTTTCTTAAGAGCGACCAGAACATAGTGACCACAAAAGAAAGACAAAACCCATTGATTATCTTTTACTTGTGTTTCTACAGAAATTCAGGAAAAAAATTGATAAAGGAACCAACCTGCTTCAACTTAAACACAGTTCGAGTTTCCTCATGTCCATGAGTTGTCCAGTAATGGGAGACAGTGGATGACGGCTTTCATAGTCAATTTCAAAATGAGAATGTGTTCATGAAAATTAATATTTATTGGATGCTGATTTTATAAGTAAATTAATTTCCAGAAGTTCAGTTTAAGTCAGGGTTATAATTGGCCAAAGGGGGAATTGTTTTAAAGTTAAAAGAATAACACTTTTAGCGGATACAAACAAAATCATGGATATTTACTAAATCCTCCTAAAGGGAAATTCCTCTGTATTGGCTAGAAATGGAGGCACCTGATGGAATATGAGACCATCTGGTGCCTAATGTCAGTGATTATATGAGAAGGAAGCATCTTGTATTAAGCTTTTAGACTGTATTGTGCCAACGTGCATGAGTTGAAGACAGCATTAATATTGATGAAGGATGGAAGTCTGAGATTTAGTAACTCTCACTTCCCGACCCCCACCTTACTTCCTTTCATGCTAAATCCATTAGTATAGATGGATCGACATTAATAAACAAGAAGGACAAAATAGCTCTCTATTCAGGGACAGTTCTGCTTGACCCATGGTATCCATGACCCTTACCTGCCCACAAGACGTTTAACCTATTCAGTGATATTTATTTATAGATTCATGGATTCTGTGCTGTAAGTCAATTTTCCCCTAGGTACCTTGTGCTTCTTGTACTTAAAATGTATTAAAAGATTAAAAATAAAACTCTGATGGGGAATCCTTTGAAAATATATTGGGGACTAACTCTGGCTTCCATCCTTATACGCCGGAAGAGGCTAATGTTCAATTGTGTGCAGCAGGTGCTCCATAAATGCTCAGCAAATGGTACTGAATTGAACTGCTTTGTGAGGTTCTTAGGAACGTCCCTTCCTATTGCCTTGTAGAAGTGGACACAGCTGAAGAGCTAAGTATGGAGTAACCTTTCTAAAATCATTTGCCTACAGGAAGCAGACAAAACATGGAATAATTTAAGGTGTGTTCATATTGAATACTTTAAATCATAGCTGTGCAAGGTATTTTTACATTGAATGGGAAAATAACGGCAGGATTTCAATACTACAAAAGGTATTTAGAATAAGCGTGTACCTTAGAGGTGGAGCTGGGCATATATGTCATCTAGCCGGATGGTCTTCAAAGGACATCCCTGTCACCCCAGCAATTTCGCAAGTACCCTGAGGGCCACTGAGAGGATGAAGGGAGAGGAACAGTCCCAGCACCTTCAACAGAGAAAGTCCATTTCCATGTGTTAAAAATGGTAACATAGAGTACTTCTTGGTAAGAACACGTTTAGAGGACAGTAGTCACACTTTATTTATCTTTTTGTAGCAGTGCTTACACTTTAAAAATAATGGAAACCACAAATCTCTAATATCAAAAAAAATTTAAAAGAGAACCTATTGTTGCAATGAGATAGTTTATAATTCAGAAGTTAAGGCACTTGCCTTGTACCACAATAACATTAGTTGAAATCCCCAGCACTATAGATGGTCCCCATAGCGCCATCCAGGATCACTCCTAAGCACAGAGCCAGGAATTGGTCCTGAGCACTGCCAGATGTGCCTTCACCTTCTCCCCAACGCTACCCCCCAAAAAAAAGAAAGAAACGAAAAGAAAGCAAGAGAATCCTTTTGCCAACAGGTCAATGTTAGCAGAAACCTTAGATCATGTTGTCAATGCAGCATCACATGTAACTGTGGGGCTTATAGAATTGTCTCTTGCCTCCAGACTCTTGGCCACTCCACTGCCTGTGTAGTCAGCAGGGAGACAGTGGTAAAAGAAAAATAGATTTTCCTCGATTAGCCTGGTTTACTTCAAAATGAATCTCTACCATGCCAGCACAGCAACGCAAAAGAAATTGAAAATCAACTAAGACACTAACATTGACCTGTGTTCCCTGCCAGTCACACTGATTTGCAAGGGGCTAGTGACTATTGAGGCTTTACTGACTTTGAAAAACTCTCAGACTTTCTCTTTCATACTGCAGAAAACAAAATTTTTCTTATCCCTATCCCACAAAAATTATACCTAAATTTCTTGATGTCTTGGTTTTAGCTTATTCCTTGGCATCCAAAACATATCATATTTGTTTAACTTATAATTGAACCTTGAAATTTGGTATTACTTGTACCTGAGGTTTTATTTTCATAAATCTGTATTGCAGTCTTCTACTTACCTAGTGTCACACTAATTAGAGTTTGTGGCCAATGCTACAGAATATAAGTCAATACAATAATAATAACTATGTATTTTTGAGGATAAGACATAGTTTCTTGGGGGCTGGAGCGATAGCACAGTGGGTAAGGCATTTGTGTTGCACCCAGCCAACCCAGGTTCAATTCCCAGCATCCCATATAGTTCCCCGAGCACCTCCAGGAGTAATTCCTGAGTGGATGAACCAGGAGTAACTCCTTGCAACGCCAGGTATGACCCAAAAAGAAAAAAAAAGACATAGTTTGTTACTTCTAGTACATTTTAAGATTGTGAAATGCTGTCATACTCACATAGCCAATGTTGACCAACCCATCTGATTCTGGGTTACAACAGAAAGAATTGTTTTCATTATTAGTCCACTAAAACCTCCTAAACTTTGAGTTTTTCTGAATCTGAGGAATTATGCATTTGGTGATCAGTTTCATGCTTTTAAACTTTTGAAGTATTCTATGACAAGAAATTTTAAATTCTAGATGTAGCATGCTATAGTGAACTCACCTTTAACTGACAAATGCTTAGAGTGATATTATTTTAGAGACAACGAAAACACATATTTAAATACAACATGATCCTTGCTTAGACAATACATTTTCCCTTGCAATGGATAAGCAAAGGCAATAATGTTTAGCCACAGACCACCCCACAGTGGGAACTGCTTTTCAGCCCAATTTTTGTCAGACCAACAGCTGTTCCATCAGTCAGTGAGTGACCAGGGACAAAAAAAAAATGCATTTTTAAAATCAATTAGCTGGCCCTCCAACTGAATTAAGATCCATGGGCATTCTTTTCACCAACAAAACAAGACCAAGGAGGGAATAGAGCAAAGGAGATCATAAATTATTAGAAGGACAGTCCAAAAACCTGAGAAAGTCATACAGGGGTTAACAGGTCATACCATGCCCCGGGCCAGAACCCAGTAACTCATCCCAAGCAGACATAAACTATGGGGCTAGAGACAGAAAGTATAGCAAGAGTGGGGGGTGGAAGGTGGGAGGGAGTGCATGAGAGAGAGAGTAAGGAAGAGAGAGAGAGAGAGAGAGAGAGAGAGAGAGAGGTAAATGTAGGTGATTGCATTTAGCATGTTTGGTATTAAGAAAATGGGAGTGCACATTTTTTATTAGCTCATTTCACTAGCAACCTTCACTATAAGGAATCTTCCCTTATCCAGTCTCCATTTAATATTGAGTGGCAGAGACAGTGTCAAGGAATATCCCAAGATGAACAAATAAGTTGGTTTTTTTTGTCTCCCACATAATCATTTGTAATGCTAATAATCAAAGTTCTTTCTGCCTTGAAGTGAAACAACAGATTTATTTTGTCTTTCTTCTTAGAATTATATTTTCTAATCCTTTTGTTCTGCCTCTAAAATAGCATTGTTCACCTAAATCTCATTTTCTTGACTAAACGGTTCGAGTCTATTAGATGGTGTAACAATACTGAGTTGTAAAATTATCATTTCCTCTTGTAATAAAAAATTTATATTCATACATATGTATTTAAAAGCTCTCATAAAGCACCTTTCTGTTGATCAAGTTTCAAAATGGGGGGAGTGAAAAACCCTCATTCACACTCCATGCAAAGAAAGGCATGAGCCCCCACCCCTCCCAGTCAACATGCCCACCTGCATTCACTGGAAAGCACAGTGGCCCAATTTGAGAGAAAACCTGAAAAAACAGCAGTGCTGGCAAAACAAGCTCAAGTGGGGAGCAAAAAAAAAAAGCAACAACAAACAAAAAACCCACCCAACTTGCTATCTTGCTATTTAAAACTGAAGACACACAGGAACCTTGACTGAGATCTCCAAGCCCACTCAGATGGGACTGGGCCTCCTCCCCCCAGCTCCCCAGCTTTCCAGTAGCTTGGCAGTCACACAAGACCCAGAGACTAAAAACTAAAGCTCCCAGAAGAGAGCAAGAGAGTACTGCAGAATTTCATGGACCTCTTATACTCTACATCACTTACTTATCAAAAGTATCACACATTTGTTTGGTCTCTACCATACTTGCTTGTATTCTCTTATATTCTGGCTTAAATGACTCCAGAATGAAATACAACAACCCTTACATACTTACCTTTATTGTGGTGGTAAGGTGCTCGGTGGTGGGATTGGTGTTTGAATATTATGTGTAATAAACTATTGTGAACTACTTTTACAAAACTAAAATTTAAAAAAATTAAAATTAAAAAATAAATAAAAACAAATAAATAAAACTGAAGACATTCGCTACCAAGAATCAGTTGGAAGTGCCAGAGGACAAACAGGGATATTGATATGAAACTAAACATTAGTTATCTGTGGAAACAATTTCCAAGGACTGAATCTCCTAGTTGGCCCTCACTACAGCAAGCAGATTGCACCCCCAGGCTTAGTAACTGAAGGGAAAAGGTGAGGCTTCGATAAACCAGGAGCTTAAAGGAGAGGCCCTCTGCTCTATTGCTCAGGTAAGTGAGTGATGGTTTCAGGAGCCAGGGCAAGGTGTGAAGGTCATTTGGAAAGGTGCCCGAGTAGGTGGGGCAACAATGCCAGAGGAGACTAAAGACCTTAGTCTTTGCTCTCTGCTTCTGTGGGAGTACTATTAACAAGATCTGAAATCAGAAGGAAGTCCCCCACTATTGCCAATATCCCAATGCCTACCATTTACAGAAACCAAGTGCAAGAAAATGTAGAAAGTGTAGTTATCAGATTCCCAACCTGGCACTTCCAAGCACTAAAGCAAAGGCCCAGGCGCAGCAATAAGCAATGTGTACTTGGCCTCAAATAACTTGTCCACACTCTCTTTGGAACTTCCAGAAGAGCTAATGGAATTTTCCAAATATGTAGTAATATAACTCACGCAAGAGTCAAGTCCAAACCCTCTGTTCTACCTACGGGTTTCTGGGTATTGAGGACCTTGAGGATTGTTAATGAGAGTCAAGAGTGAAAGTCTTTGAAGTGTGTCTGACTCACTCAACCCTTCTTAGGAATCACCACTTTCAGAATAGCCTCTGAGCCCATACTGTGAATCTTTGCAAAACTGGTGCCAACTTTAAAATGCTCCCTCCTCTCTACTTTGTTCTGATCACACCATTCCCTGGGTGAAAAATCTCCATATTCTGTGTAAACAGTTGACTCCAGTATGAGAATCATGGCTTATGTTTCCATTACTATTTTCAAGATGATAAATTACCCCCAAACCACTTCTTATGATGGGAGTTCTATAAAGGAGGGCCTCTAGAAAGGAAGGAGCAGAAGCTTAAGTTTTAGATTAACAGGGCAAGGGTCTCCTGAATGGCAGAATTTGTATGTTCATTAACAGCATCTAGAAAGCAAGTTGGCTGTTCACCACAAGAGTCTCTCAGTCTTTATAGCACTGTCATCCCCTTGTTTATCGATTTGCTCCAGCAGGCACCAGTAACATCTCCATTGTGAGACTTGTTGTTACTGTTTTCGGCATATTGAATACGCCATGAGTAGCTTGTCAGGCTCTGCCATGCGGGCAGGATACTCTCGGTAGTTGAGAGGGACGGAGGAATCAAACCGAGGTCAGTTGCATGCAAGGCAAATGCCCTACCCGCTGTACTATTGCTCTAGTCCTAGCACCCAAGAATAGTAGAGATAAGTACTAGGAGGATTACCCCATAGTTTAGACGCCTGCTTCACATCATGGGGGAAAAGGCAGCTCAGATAGAGATGGGACTGCCAAGTAAAGGGTGCTAGGAAGGCCCGCTCGGGATGGGCGATACTGGCTGAAAGTAGACTATAGATGGAACATGATGACCACTTAATACTCTATTACAAACCACAACACCCAAAAGGAGAGAGAGAGAGCAAAAGGGAAGGTCCTGCCACAGATGCAGGGTGGGGTTGAGGGGAAGGGGTGGGGGTGGGAGGATACTGGGACCATTGGTAGTGGAAAATGGGCACTGGTGGAGGGATGGCTACTCGAACATTGTATGACTGAAATGCAAGCACAAAAGGTTGTAAGTCTGTAACTGTACCTCACAGTGATTCACTAATTGGAAAAAAAAATTTTTTTAGAAAGAGTCTCTCAGTCTCTCTAAACACTTTTCTGTGTACAGAAGAAACAGCTGGTGAGCAGAGCAAAATCCCCCCAGACAGCGTTCAGAACAGAAAGAGAGAGCAATGACATTGTATACACACCAATGTCTCAACAGGTAGAAATAAGCCCCCCAGCAACCTTATGATCAGGAAAAAGAGAGATGCAGTAGGAGAATAATGTCCCAATAGATAATGAGAGCACAATAATGAGAGCACACTAAGAAGACAAAATTCTCAATGATAACCTACTATTTCCAAACATAGGAAGAGACAGAAAGAAAATGAGGACCAGAAAGACAGTAAAGGGGGTAAGTGCCACCCAGTACCTCCACCAAAATAAAGGGGGTGTGGGTAAGTGCCTGTGGACCACTGGGTTCAGTCAGTCTATATTGTCTCTGGGCACAGTCAAGAATCACTCCTGAGCATAGAACCAAGAGTTACCCCTGAGCATTTCTGGATGTGGTCCAACTCACTACCCCTTCAAAGAATAAAACAACAAAATAATTTAGTCCTTTAAAGGGCAACACAGAATTAAGAGATCACAGAAATGAGATGATTAACTTTAGGAAAAAAAAACATAAACTGGAGTAAAAGAAAAAGCGCAGGAGATGGGAAGCTAGCTCACAGGGTCAGACGCCTGCCTAGGACACACAATGTCTTGAGTTGAACACCTGAAACATCCTGGCCTCCTGAGAAACACAAGTGTGCCCCCTATTTTAAAACTTAGGTCAAAAAATAAGATTTAAACAGAGCATTATAGCTTATCAAGACTCGAGGTAGGGCCTCAAGAGAATTATAAAGTGAAAAAGAAAATTTTCTAAATACTGAGAAGAAATGAAAGAATAAACAAAATGAATTCAAGAGAACATCATCAAGACTGAAGGAAGAGTAGGAAGTCACAGAATTAATAGGAATTTCTCAAAAAAGAAATCCAAAGCAAGAGAATAGACTTTATGCTAAAACCCACAGCTCAAGAAAATTTCCCTAAGTAAATGATTTTAAAATATGTATTAAACTGTACGTTGGGCTCCTGAGAATCCAGAGTAACCAACATCCAGACTGTGTAGCAAAATTATTGAACAATAAAAATATAAGAAAAATCAGTTAGGTATCCTAGAAAAAAAAAGACATCATTTATAAGGAAAATAAAATTTTATTATCCTAAGACTTTTCAACAGCAATGCTTTATGCCAGAAGAAAATCAAGTACTTATTTAAATATTTAGGGGAAGAAAGTGTGAACAGAGGATTTGATCGCTAGCAAAACTGACTTTCAAGTATAAAAGGCTCAGTTAAACTGTTATCAACACGCAAAAACTCCAGGAGTATTGTTCCCAGGAGCCCCTCCTGAAGAGCCAAGTGAGCAGAATGAGTTTATGCCGAGAGAGACATTAACTTAAGGGCTGGGAGTGAACATTAAATATATATTTACCTGTAAAAGAAAGAGGAAATGAGGGCTAAAAGGCAGAGAGCACATTATGTTATGGTTTTTGACCCTGACAATGTAGACACAAATAAGTATTAAAAATTGGAGCACTGTCACTGTCATCACTATCATCCCGTTGTTCGTTGATTTACTCAAGTGGGCGCCAATGACATCTCCATTTGTCCCAGCTCTGAGATTTTAGCAGCCTCTCCATACTTGTTTTTCCCCAACGATTGGAGGCTCTTTTCAGGGTCAGGGGAATGAGACCTGTTCCTGTTACTGTATTTGGCATACCGAATACCCACAAGGGGCTTGCCAGGCTCTTCCAGAAAATATGTATATACATATATATGTATGTGTATATATATATGTATGTATGTATATATATATATATAAACTATGGCACCTCAATAAAATTTTTTAGTAACATGCAAAAAAAATAGACCTTTCTAAGTGGTCACCGTATTACTGGAGATGGGATTAGTGCCATAGTATGGAAGTGGAGGGGCATTTGTCTTACATGTGATCTGCCCAGGTTGGATCCCCAATACCCCATATGATGCCCTAAGTCTGCCAGTAGTGAATCCTGAGCTCAAAACCAGAAGTGAGCCCAGAGGACCACTAGGTGTGGCCCTCAAACAAACAAACAAACAAACAAACCAAAAAACAGATTGGTGGTGAATGTGCATTATTGTACTGTAACTTAGATGTGTGATCTGTTATATGATTAGTCTATCCTTTCCCAAGTCCTTCATCATCAGAATAAATCAAATCATTAAGAAGGAGGAAATCAGTGTAAAAGAGAGATACTAGGGAAGAAAGGAGAGAATATGTGGGAATAGAATAGTTACATTCAGGCTCTGGCATTTCAAGTTTGCATTAAATGTGAATAGGAATTTATAAAATATTTTTGCTTTAAGTGCACACATCTGTCTTCCAGCACCACGCTCTGATAAGAGCTAGCAGCAGTGATGAACCTTGGAATACAGCTTTTATTTCTTTTCTCACTGAAAGAAATCACAACTTCTGAGAGAAATGGCTAATTCCAGGTTCTGGGCAAGAAATGTATAAAATGAGCTTAGCAGATCATGTGTTAGCAGGAGTTAACAAGGAAGTGAGCTTTTTCAATCACTGGTCACCTTCACAGGACAAGGACCCAACTCGTCATCATATAAGGTGGTTTACAAGAGGGCAATGAATTCATGGATGAGCCATATTAGAGGAAGGAAAAATAACTATTTGTAAAAGTATCCTAACCAATAACTGAAAAGCAAATGTGAGAATTAGAATATCACTACTTTTGCAGCCCTCATGAATGAATATATATGGGCATTCATTATCCGTGACAGCTAGGATCACAAAAAAGTGAGGGACCCAGACATTGTGTGCTTCACAGAGTCTTGCCAGAAACCATTATGGAAATGAGGACTGAACTGGAAGGAACCCCAGAGTATATAAAGACACCTCCAGCCTTGCCAAAGGGATCGAATCTGGGTCTGATCCAGTCTTTGGATTCGGCTGCCAATTTGCAGGAAATTCAGAAACTGGAGGAGCAGACTGAACTTCACCAAGAGTATCGAATCAGCAAAATGCAAACGATGGGAAATGCCACAGGTGAAACAGTCCAGGTTGCCTGGGACTTTGCTACATACCCACAATCGATAGAAACAATAGCCTAATGAGTCATTGAACGTGTATTATTAAGTGCCTAAAACATGTGTCATAGTAATGACTAAACTATACTCAGGTTCAACTCTCCTAGCTCTACTTTAAAGTTATATGGTTGCTTTTGTGTGACTCTAGTTAAATAGTTCAGAGGTTGGTTCTGTCTGTAAATTCTGTGTTGTATCATTGGCCTCAAGGCTAGTAAGATAGTAATAAGTAACTACTGTGTAACAAGTACTGAGCTAAGTATTTCAGTAGCATTTTCTTTTTTCCAGGCAAAACCCAAAGAATTAGGTTTTAACATTCTCTTCATTTTCCTTCATTTTTCCTTCCAGTCTCTTTCATTTTCATTTCCTTCTTCAAATTCTCTTCATTTTCTCTCCAATTCCTCTTGAGGAATGGTTGAGTTCTTCAAGCAATTCAACATCAGAACATAAGTCCCTAACCCTGATGACTGGTTAATCCAATATTCTCTCTGTTAGAAAATAGGAAAAATGAATTAAAGGAGGATCTAGACTAAGTACACTAGAGTCCTCAATTCATATCTAGCTCTGCTACTTTCTATTTTTAAATGATGCACAAGAGAAAAATGATTTTCCCAACCATCCTAAAGACAGTGGAGTGATATAGAAGATTCATATGCACACAAAGGAATACTCTTCAGCCTTAAGAACAGGTGGAATGTTGCCTTTTGCTGTAATATAACATGGATGGAACTGGACAGCCTGATGCTGAGGGAACAAGTGAGAAGGAGAAAGACAAATACCAGGTCACCTCACTCATGTATGGCCTATCAGAAATGAAGGAGGGAATGCATCTGTCAATGAAAACAAAGCAGTGACCATAGAACTGGGGTTGACAGGGGGAGTGAGAAGTGAGTTAAAGGGATTCAGAGCACTGTGGAGGAGGCATGTTGGCACTTGAACAATGAGCATGAGACTATGACATCATTCCCTTATACAAGCACGTTTACGTTCTTGTAAACCAATGTCAGCTCAATAAAAGAGTCAATTTTAAGAAATGCAGGGCTTGGGGTGGGGATCACACCTGGAAGTGCTCAGGGGCTATTCCTAACTCTGTGTTCACCCCTGGTGGTGCTATATGGGTCCCAGAATCAAACCTGGACTAGCTGCATGAAAGGCAAGCACTTTAACTCCTGTACTACCTCTCTGATCCCCCCTGCCCCCACCAAAGCAAGCTTTTCAAAATAATTGTCTTAATTTTTAAGGGGTTAGAAAAATATAACTGAAGGATTTTTTATGATATGGGAAACTTGCCTGGTATGATATATGTATTTTTGTCCTTCTAAATCAGGTTATATTAAAACACCCATTCTTTCCATGGGACTGCTTTGGGGGATTGTGTGGTTAAATAGTTCCAGCAGCTCACACAGCTTTATATATATATATATATATATATATATATATATATATATATATATATATATACTCTCTGGCCTTCTAGAGGAGAGAAAAGTTGCAGGACTTCTGAGCTAGAGAACATGCTTGGTGTATTAAGGGAGAAAGGAGGGAGGCAGACAGTGGTCTCCGGGAGCAGAGAGGCTGAGTTAGAGAGAAGCACAGAACCAGGCTGCCTGGGAACAGCCCGTGCAGACGAGAGAGCGAGAGGAGCTGCGTTACCATCTGGTGGAAGCACACACCACACTGGTCTCCCGAGGCTCATTCTCCAGTGGTTAACTATGATAGACGGGACTTTGCCTTCATTCCTGGTTTCCGGGGAATCGATTCCAAATCGACTGGGGCTAAGTTCAGCGCAGTTCTGTCACCTGAAAGGCTCAAATGCACAATTTGGTGTTAATTCTCTCCTTTCACCTTGGGTGCCCCCTGAAGCTGCCAGGAAAATCAGAGTCTGCATTGAGTCCGTGCTTAACTATGGAAGGAGGAACAGTATTGAGAAATGCCCTACATTAAAGATCTTCATCCACCAGTCCAGGGACCAGTGTCGGTCCAGAGTACAAAGAGGTTGAAACTGTTCTTCTACTCAATTAGTTTTCACTGCCAGCTGTAGACCTGTGTTCAGGACAAGGGTTAGTCCACAAGGGTAAAAAGATTGAAGAACACTGCTCTTCTAATCAAGGATAATTAGCTATCCTTTTCTTCCCATTTTACAGCTCCCAGTGTTTGTAAGACAAGATTTTACCATTTCTGTATAAATGACCTGAACATCCATTTCTTCTCCTCCCCCGCCCCTCCCTTCTTCCTCACACTTCCATAATAATGCCTTGGCTTTCAGAAAGAAGCCATTCTGCAAGATTTTTCTCCCTGGCCTCACACATGCCGCCATCTGATCTTTTCCTTTGGATGAAGCCATTTTCTTTTAAGTATGGGTCCCGGTTCTATTCTAAGCTCTCTAAACTTTAGGACAGTGCCAAACACTTGTGTGTCTATTCATTGACATCATTTATTAAAGTTTGAGAGAATTTCATACTTTTATTCATGCATAAGATTTACCACATTCTCCAGCAAAGGTCCAGTGCCATCTCACCACCAATGAAACCCCTCTGCTCATGCCTCCCACCCGTCTCTTCCCCTTACTCTCTGCTCGTCACCCTAGTTTTTAAAATCTAAGAGTTAGTTTTGTTGTTTCTACCAGTTTGTCTCAGTCATTCATATTCTACATATGATTGAGGCTATCTGATAATTGTCTTTCACTTCCTAATTTTATTCAGCACAATTATCTCAAGATTCTTCTGTGTTGCCCCAATGAGCATAACTTAATCTTTTTTCATAGCAGTATAGTATTCCACTGAATCTATATACCACACTTTGTCTATCTGCTGGAGCATTTAAATTGATGTATTTTGGCTTCTGTGAGTAAGGGTGCTATGAATACAGAGCTTCAAATCTTTCAAGTCAGTGTTTTCATTGTCTTCAGATCAATGAAAACAAGGGGTATTTCCAGTTCATATAGAATTTCCTTATTTTTTAAGCATTCTCCATACTAATTTCATAGAAACCACCTCTGAACTATTCTCAGGTGTACCATATATCAAAAGGATTAAGGCTATCAGGGTTGGAGCCCAGTCACTTGGGGTTCAGTTCTTAGATCTTTACTTAGAAATGTTGGCTTTAGGAACTAGTAGGTTAGTTAAAATAGCAGAGTCTTAACTGGCATTTAAATCTCAACTCTAACGCTCATGTCCTCTAGTTCTATCAGGTCCCCTGGGGTAGAGGCTGTAAGTGTGTTGGTGACCCAGCACCATAAACTCAGCAATAAAGTCTGAGACTGACTATGTAAGTAGGAAGTAAGGGACCACAGCTCTCAATGGGACATCACTGCAGCTGGTACAGGGGCCCAGACCCTCAAAACACTAGGAAGTGAACATGAGGAAGCTGTAGGAGGAGCCCCGGGCTTCCTGGTGAGTCAGCATGTGGGAGGAGGACCAGTGGAGAGAAGTGGCTGTGGTGTGTTAACATATGCTTAGAAAAAGCATGAAATCAGACCCTTAAGACATCTACAGTCATGCAAGCTAACATGACCTCAATGTTAGAAAGAAAAATTATGAGTATGATCGTTCTAGACATTTATTTGGAAAGTAACAGACCCAGATCCTCTTGGAAAACTATTCATGACCACAGAAATCATTGTATTCAGAGAGACTTTTTAATTTTTTTCATGTGCCTACATGTGATGAGAAACTTTTTGAGAAGAAGGCAGTGGCTTGTTAGACCAACCCATTGACTCATCTCTCCATCACGTTTCAGCAATGATTAGGAGACAAAGCTGGGTATTGGAATATTGGGGACTGTCACTCCTAGCATCAGAGCTAAACTCAAAAATGCCCTTTTGAAAAAAAAAAAATGTCATTTTATCAAATGACACAGAAGAGCTCTTCCCTAGGGTACTCAGCCACTTCCGCTGGAATTGTGTCAGAATCACATGTGTGTGTGTTGAGACTGAAACCAGATGGAAAGGGGGCTGAGAACACAGCCCCGGGGGTCAGACAGTCTGGCTTGGCCTGCTTCTGTCTCTCAGAAGGCTTGACCTGAGCTGGTTTCTTAGCCTCTTTCAACTGCAGTCTCCTTATCTGCAAACTGGCATCAGGATTGTGCTTATCTCCTAAAGCAAGTGGGAGGATTAAATGAGATAAGGCCCAACAACTACTTAGGAGAGTGTTCAGCACTCAGTAAGTGCTCAATAAATGGTGCCTAGCCTCTCAGCCTTATCTTTTACACCTGAAGACCCTCTTAGGAGTGGCTATTTAAGGAGGCAATGGGGAGGTGAATGAGTTTTATGAAAACTTGTGGCTACTTGTAGTCTTTCAAAAAAATAAAAGAAAGAAGGAAATTCCTAAAACAATACTCATGCATTACAAGACTGAAAATTTGGCCACTTCAACAACAACAACAAAAACAAAAGTTTCAGGTGAGCGAAAAGTTTCAGGCTAGCATAGGATTATGCCCAACAAATATTTACACTTTTATGAATGTAAGCATTCATCTCTACACTGTGTAAGAAGTAGATTAGCCATTTAAAATTCTCTAGGCACATAAATTGCCTTGTGAGTACATTCTAGAGAATTAAAATGTAAACCCAACCAAGACACACTTTAATATTGCCCAAGGCATTAGATAATATTTTAAGTACAAAACTCTCTTGAGCGATAGCACAGTGGGTAAGGCATTTGCCTTGCACACAGCCGACCCGGTTTCGATTCCTCTGTCCCTTGGTAGCCCGGCAAGCTACCAAGAGTATCCTGCCCACACAGCAGAGCCTGGCAAGCTACCTGTGGCATATTCAGTATGCCAAAAACAGTAACAACAACTCTCACAATGGAGATGTTACTGGTGTCGCTCGAGCAAATCAATGAACAACGGGATGACAGTGCTACAGTGCTACAGTGCTATGAAACTCTCTAAGAATGAAAACAGAAATCAATGTTTCTATTATTTCACTAATAACTAAGCATCCTTCCCTCCCCACTCAAAAAAAGTTATATTTATTTGACAGCAGCTTTGAATTCAACCAATTGGGCTTGATATTGACATTTTTTAGCTCAAACTGTGAAATCCCAGAAAGATGAACATCTAGAATACCAGCAAATGTTCCATTTACAGGTCACTTACATCTTCACTATTAGAAAAAAACCCAACCAGCGAAGACCCACCTTCCAAAGCTACATACTACGAATCACTTATCACTGGTGGGACCACAGACATTCCTTTTTATTTTTTTCTGTGCTGAAAACAAAGCCAAAAGAAAGGAATCCCTTTCAATCAACTTCAGAAAACATTCCGCTTTTGAAATCAAAGCCCGATGTTGAGGCTCTTGTTAAACCATTATGTCTATGCCATTATAATGATGGTTATAGGACTACTGAGTGACAAATAAGACTTGCTTTCCAAATGGCCCCTTTCAAGTTCTTGCTAATGCCACTCATAAAATTAAGATGAAGCCTATCTTTCACAGATGGACACAGATATGCCCGCAATCTTTTCTTGGATCGGGTGTCCTTCTCGGCCGGCTCTCCTTCTGCTTTCTTCTATGTCAGTTCTAGGTTTTCACGTAAATAAGCGCAGCAATTCAGTGCCTATAAAAGGATAGAAAAGCTGCTCATGCCTCCTTTGACACCTGCCTGGGCTCACACATGCCCGGTGAAGTTCTGGTGGATATTGAAGCAATAGTGAGTTTGCAGGCCTGATGGGTCCAATGTGCCTATTTCTATGGTGGAGCTATTCCGGCCCATTTCAACCCACCTTGACACATCACTGAAGGAGAGATTGGGAAGAAAGAGGCCTGGACCATGCCCGTTGCATTCCTGAATCAAGGGGTTCCCAGGAAAACAAGGCTCCAACTGGAACCCCCAAAAGCCAAGGAAGACCAGATCTTTAGTTACACAACATGAGTCCCATAAGCAGAAGGCAGTGGTCTCTGCTGCTTTTCCGGGGGAATCCCAACCTCAGCCCCACCTGACTGGTCCCTGCAAATCTAGGCCCCAGGAAAGTGGGGCTACTCTGCTCTGTTAGAGTTTGATGACTTCTCAGTTGTCTAACTCTTACTGGAGGTTCTTACCTTTAGGTTCTTTTTTTTTTTTTTTTTTACCTCATGCCAGCATCTCACGGTGCCCCTGCCCTTAAGATTGTGCTATTTTCTAAACCCTGGGCAATGAGCAGGTCAGAATCCTGTTAGGGATTCTCAGAACTCTGATTTGGTTGTGAGTCAGATGCTTTTCTTCCCAGTTACCTTCATGCTTGATGATAGTGGCACCACACATCAGAGATTAAAAAAAAAAAATTATCCGGGAATCCTATTAGCAAAGTGGCTTCCCACTTTCACTCCTTTCCATGGGTATGAATACTAAACATGGATGGAGGTCCCCTGGCAAGATATTTGGGCCAACTTTAAAGCTTAGGGTGATCCCCAAATTACCCCCACTGTTAATGTCAATATGAATTCAGGACATTCTCCCAAATGGCCATCAGCTTTGATAACTTTCCAGGAGTTCAAAGCTTACTTAAAACTGCCCTTCTCACAGTGATGGTTTACTGATGGTTTATTAGATGGAGAAATAATTGTTCATCTCAGCTGAGGGAAGATGTGCAGAGGGCAGAGGTTAAGGAGATTCTAAACACAAAGCTTTTGTGGCTCCTCTCTATGAGGTTGAAGAATCATTATTTCCCAGTACTGATGAATTACAGGACCCTTGGGGGTGTTACCCACCAAAGATGGCCACCCTCACCTTCATATTCACAGTTTTGATTGGCAATTCATTATGTAGATTAACAATTCATTGCTCATGTGCTTGGTATCCATCTCCAGTTCTCTTGACCCAAATTTCCTATCCTAATGTTGGTGGTCTTTGGGGCTGGTTCTTTCCAGACAAAAAGGAGTGCTACCCTAAAATCAAAGAGCACTATCTAGCCAGTCCAAAGCCTCCGGTGATGGGGAGGCTCTGGTTGCCCCCACCCAAAAATAATTTCCTCCAGGGCCAAACCAGCCTTTTCAAAGACAAAAGGTACACATGCAACACCATGACCTTCACCTTCGAGAAATTCTCGTCTTCCCTCAGAAATCAGACTTTTGTCTTTGGGAAAGGCAACTTGGCCATCAGAAAAAAAAATTGCCTATATTCTCCCCCATGTACTTCATGGATTCGTATGCGGTCTCTGAAGAATTTTCTTGGGAATAATCAATGAATAATAAATGCCCAAAGGCAAGAGAAACAAAGAGCAGGAGAACTTGCTTCACGAGGAAGTGAAGGGTGGGGGTGGTGTCGGGGTAAGTTGGGAAAGGGAACTCTAGGACAGTGGTGGAGGGCAAAAGTGCCTACACTAGAAGCAGGCTGGGGGGTAGGACGGAAACTTAGGACCCGGGTGAGGGGAAGTGGTTACTGGTAATGGGATTGGGGTTGGAATATTGTATGTCTGAAACTTATTATTAAGTATCTTTGAAATCATAATTCACAGTGATTTAATTTTAATGAGTTTTTAATTGCCTAGTACTGAGACTCTTGTTTGAGGTGAGAGGGTGGGTGGGTGGTTCAGATTTGATTACTGCACTGTGACACCAGTCTGTGAATCAAGACCTAAGAAGGTTTTTCCGGTTGCTGATGAAACACGTCCAGTAATAGGTCTGAGAGGTGGCTCAAAGAACATAGGAAAATAAAAATCAAGTGAGAGTCACACATTGGCTTGAAATATGAACACCTTGAAAGCTTGGTACACTAAAGGCATAGAAGTCGTAGCTGTAAATTAGAAATAAAGGTAAAAAAGAAAAAGGTTACAGTGATGAAGTGATGATAGAAGAATCATAGTTGCAGTTACCAAGGAAATGATAGTGGTAACTGCAGTAGATGGAGTAGCAACAGAAGTAATAATTGCAGTAACATGGTAATACATGTATCACTGTATCTGTATCACTGTCATCCTGTTGCTCATCGATTTGCTCTAGCGGGCACCAGTAATGTCTCCATTGTGAGACTTGTTACTGTTTTTTGCATATTGAATAAGCCATGGATAGCTTGCCAGGCTCTGCCATGTGGGCGAGATACTCTCAGTAGCTTGCCGGGCTCTCCGAGAGGGACGGCGGAATCAAATCCAGGTTGGCTGCGTGCAAGGCAAATGCTACCCGCTGTGCTCACTATAGTAGATGTCAATATAATAGCAGTAGTAGTAGCTATAATAATATCATTGTCATAGTGATAGCCACAGTGATATTTTGATAGCAAGATGAGTTTCAGAGCTAGCTTTCTACATGCAGAAATAAATCCATCACCATGCTCAGCCTCATAGTGCATGGAGCATGTGGTAAAATTTCAGGGAGGTCATGAGGATCTCTTCTTCCCCCAAAGGTATCCAATCAGTTAAGATCAGCAGGGCCGAGGTCCCCATCAGCTCCCCTCAAACTCTTGTCCTGCTCATTCTAGTTCCTACTCTCTGCAATATAGTCTATTGTGTAGATTTTTTTCTTATTTCACTAACAATAATGGCATTACACTGTGAACATGACCCAGGTAGGGTAAACCTGCTCAGGAACAAAGTTAAGTCACAGCCTTTCACAAATATGACAGGCCCCAGAAAGAGTCTTCTTCTTTTTTTTTTTTTTTGTTTCTGCTAATGACATTTGAGTGCATTGATGAAAGTCTGGTAGGAAGTTTCCTGATTTATTGAGTAGGCTTAGAGGGTTAGAGGTCTTCCTTATGATGCTTCACCTCAAGAGACTGGTTCAGTATGAGCCACTATTCCACTAAAGGGCTTCCTTCCCCATAGCTTTGAAGCCCTTAGAATATGTGAAGCGTTCCTTTACCCATTTTTTAGATAGGTAAGTGCAATGCAGGAATATGCTTAGCATTTTCAAGGAGCAGAAATCAAGGTTCTTAAAGTCACTTTAAACTTGTTTTGACACTTTCTGTACTCTCTCACAATCAGAGAAGCACCTCATATAGAGTACCTGGGAAAGAAAGTGGTAGGACAGGCTATGCTCTGAGTTAACCCCATCAAAATACTTTGGGTCTCCATTTAGATTTGCCAGTAGAGAAGCAGAGAAGCCCCTTGCAGTGCCAGCCTACATGAGTACCTGGACATGGCCCTGAGCCCTCAGCCATTGACTTGCTCTTATCTACAGGCTTGTAAGAAATTACAGAGAACTTTTCCTCCGTTGCTAAAATATCTGAGGTTGTGGCATTTCACTTTTCGATCTTCAAAATGTCTCTATTTTAAAGGCTCTAATAAGGGGGATCAAAGAAAGTTTTCCATTGTTTCATGGATGCTCTTGAGCCAAGGCAACTGAAATCAAATAGCCCTTTTCTTATATAAAGAAAGAATAAGGAAGTATAATGTGGCTGGTTTGTAATTAATTCAAATAACTGAATTCACAAGATAATACAATTCATTAATTCTATAAAAATGCATGAAGCATTTTACACTAAATAGTTGGCTTTGTCCTGGGACTAGAAAATGAATTGACTTATTTCCTCCTGGTAGCCTGAGCGGGGGAGAGATGAATGGATCTGAAAGCAAATAACTCCAAATACATTCGATAATGGTTACATACAACTTGTGAAAGAGAAAGCTAAGAAGATGCACAGATTAGAAATGATAGCTCAAAATATGAACTCTAAAGTACCACCAGTTATGTTTCCCTTATTAAGTAATTTGGGATCTTCAATACTAATAATTTTAACTAAGAATTTTCCTTAATTTGTTAATTCTACCAGGATGCAATATAAAATATATCATCACATTTATTAGGGTTTGGAGAGAGAGTATTGGGGGGAGATGCTTGCCTTGTCTAGAGCCACCCCAGTTTGATCCCAGCACCCATATGGTCCCCAAAGCAATGCTGAGGGTCACTTCTGAGCCCATCCAGGAATATATATGCCCATCCAGCTATATCCAGGAATAGCTCCTGAATATCCGAATCAACCAGTATGGTCTACACTGCCCCCATACCCAGATAGAAACAATTATATTCAACTCAAGTTCTTATTCCTGTAATATTAGAATCCAAAGTTAGTTTCCACCGCGAACATATCGAGTCCCATTCTATAAAGAGCCATTTATAAAATCAAATTTAAGCTGCTTATAGCAGCATTTTGATTACTGTCATATTAGATGGGTCCAGATATTGTGATTATGCTAAAATGTATGTAGAATCTGTGAGGCTTGGACAACAAATAATTTGGGATACTAAGTCATTTTCACCACTATGGAAGAAAAAATATTCTACCCCTCATGCATAATGAAGACAATCATGCCAATTAAAATGGCTGGTAAAAAGAACTAATAAAAAGTCAAGGCATTTCAGCACAGACAAAAGGGAGAGAATGGTGCCCAAATGCGGCCCAAAACAGGTTCTCGTCTGAATTTCTTACTTGGGTAGATGACAAATCAGGACACGAGGTCTCATTGCCCTGGATTCTCTTTTTTCCATCTCTTCTGCTTGTTTGCAGAGAGAATCCACAAAATATGCTGCTGACATGTAAAGGGAAGTGGACGAGAATGCCTAAACTTCCCTCCCAAAATAACATAGGTGGTGGCCCTGGGGAAGTGGCACAAAGAACTGCAGTAAGCCTAGCATGTTCATGCATGCCAAAGCACCCGTGGGTACCAGCCCCGAGCCCTGCAGCTCTGTGTGCCATGCCACCATGCCGCCAAGTACTGCAGCATTCATCCCGCATAATCAAGCCAACTACAGCCAGGAGTGACCCAGGGCCCCCCGGACGCTGCTGGGTTTCCCCGAAGTCAATTTATTAATTATTAACATGGGTGGATCAGTCCTAGAAATTAGTCCAAGAAAAAGTCCGTGCAATTTCAGGAGCAAGGCTTGGGAAATGCCCACAACCCAGCCAACGACCTGCCTTTGGACAGCCCAGGAAGTAAGAACAGGACTCCCAGTTTTGTCTTTTGTTTTTCTGTTGTTGTTTCTTTGTTTGTTTGTTTGTTTTTGCTCTTTGGGCCACACCCAGAGATGCAGAGGGGTTACTCCTGTTTCTCCACTCAGGAATTACTCCTAGCGGTGCTCGGGGGACCATATGAGATGCTAGGAATCAAACCCGGGTTGGCCATGTGCAAGGCAAACGCCCGACCCTCTGTACTATCTCTCAGGCCCCAGGACTCCCAGTTTTTGAGGGTAAGCAGTAAGAGACCATTTCATAGCATGTAAACATGGAATTCAGATTTCCATGTCCTCGGATACAATTTCATCGGCACTCAGCCATGTTCAGTCACTTGTATCTTGTCTCCAACTGCTTTTATGTTATTGTGACAAAGTTAAATCATTTAGAGATTCTATGGCTGACAAGGCCCCAAACAGTTACTCTCTGAGCCTTTTGAGTAAAGGTTTGCCGACTCCTGTTCTGAAACACAGTTCACCATCTTTTTAAAGATCTTGAGAAACTAAGTTAGAATTAAGAATTGGTGTTTGATGTGGGAAGCAGGACTGATGGTAATCGTGGGGTGGGTTGAATGCCTTTAGTGAAGTTAGTGTGATGTCCCAGGTGCTTGAAAACTAAAATAGTGGGAATTTTCTAAGTATGTCAAAAGATTGGGCTGGAGCAATAGCACAGCAGGTAGGGCGTTCGCCTTGCATGTGACCGACCCGGATTCAATTTCTCCGCCCCTCTCAGAGAGACCAGCAAGCTACTGAAAGTATCCTGCCCACTCGGCAGAGCCTGGCAAGCTACCTGTGGAGTATTCGATATGCCAAAAGCAGTAACAACAAGTCTCACAATGGAGACGTTACTGGTGCTCCCTCGAGCAAATCGATGAACAACGGGATGACAGTGACAATGACAGTGACAGTCAAAAGATTAAATAGGTACCTAGAAATTTAGATTTAGGCTTGCTTGAAGTGATGAGGTTTCAATCTAAAGGCTAAAGGGATGATCCAAACTAAAACAACTCTAAGATCATTATAGTGTATTTGGAGTAAATAATTCAGATTAAGATTCTGTATAAACATGTACAATTTTAGGGTACTTTAATCAGCTCAGAAGCAAAAGAAATGTTCTCATATATTTAATGCTTCTATGTACCTCTTATGGTAGGGATTCACACTTTTTTTGTAATCTAAAGTAAAGCATGTCAACCAATAATGGAATACAAGTGGTTTCATAAATTTTTCTCCATGCTTTAATAAGAAAATTCTGTAGATTTCTAGTAAAATCTGTAGTTTACTAGAAAATACTAGTATTTTAGAATAGGACTGCCTCTGTATTTATAAAATTTCTTTTAATCTAAAATAAAACATGCCCACCAATAATAAAATACAAATGATTCCATTTATTTTCCTCGTGATTTAATAGCAACACTATTTGTTTCTATTAAAGCTTTTAGAATGGAAGTACTCTATGTCTGTATTTACAAGTTTTCTTTTTTTAATTAGCATTCTTTCTGAGCCAATTTAGTCTGACAGGTAAATCAGCATTTAGGGACTTTTATTGTTCAGACACTAATGCCAGCTTCTCTTCACACACTTTGTAGTATTCAACTCCCAGAAGCAATAAACCATAATGGTCTCACTCACCAAGACCTTTTAATTCATGGATCATAGACATGATAAATCATAAGAACTCCTCTGGTGCCTTTTTGTCTAGAACAGCCAGATTCTTGAAAGCCAAGCACAGAACACCTTTTAAAAAGGGCTTTGAGAACAGAAAGAAAGTGTTTACGGACACATGTGCAATAGAAATATAATCCACACGGAGACAAATGTTGACCCCAGAGAGCTCTGCTAGCTTTTCCAACTGTCTTTTACTTTCTAACATCCCATTTGGATTCTAACACCATCTCCTTAAATCTAGCCCCCTCTGGCAGGGATGCAATCTCCCGTGAGTCATAATCTGCTATCGATGGGAGATTTTCTTTCGTTTTTTTTTTTTTCATCTGTAGCAAGCTATAATTGACATGTGGCATGGCATAAGTCTCAGGTGTATAGCATGAGGCTTTGATACCTGTGCTTTCTTTGAAGTGCTTTCCACAGTAAGGTTTGTGATCAGACCCTACACTAACATAGTTCTAATTTTCTCTTGTGTAGGATAATAATTTCAAAGAATCACTCCCTTAAAATTTTTCAAGTATAAAATCCAATATGGAGGACTGGGGTCACCCTATTTGCAGTCAATCCCCATCATCTATTTACCTTATAAACGGAAGGTTGGAAAATGTGACCATTCTCACCTCTTTCCCTTAATCCCTGTCTCCCATCTCTGACCATTAACCACCTATTCTGGGTCTCTAGGAGTTCCATTGTTTGTTTTATTTTAATTCCATAAATTAGTATTTCCATGTCTATGTCACTTAGTATAGTGCCCTCAAAATCCATCTAGGTTGATACAAGTAGTATAATTTCTTCATTTTTAAAAATATTATCCCACTGTGTCTGTGTATGGTTATAGAAAATATGAGGTATGAAGATTAATTCAACCATGTTTATGATTTACATTTTCCTAATGTTTAATTATGTTGCATCCTTATATATACCTCTTACTCATTAGAATATTTTCACTCATGTTAATTTTGGAGGGGAGGTGTTTTATTTTCAGGCCATACCCAATGATGCTCAGGGATTGCTCCATTGTTTCCTCCTCTGAGATTCCTCCTCTGCATGCAGGACTCACTCTCAGTTGTGCTCAGGGAACTATATGGGTTGTGAGGGAATAGAATCCATGCTGGTTGCTTCTAAGGCAAGCACTCTACCCACTGTACTATCTCTCCAGCCCCTTGAATATCTTTTTTTAAGAAAGTGTCAATTCAGACTCTTTCTCCTTTTAAAAACTCAATTATTTGTATTTTTGCAGTTGAGTTATATGAATTTCTTATGTATTTTAGATATTAATCCCTTATCAGGTATATAATTCACAAATATTTTGTCCATTACAAAATTGCTTTTTGAAGTTGCTATGAAGAAGCTTTATAATTTGATGTACTTATTTTTTTCTGTTGCTTTTGATTTCATATTTAAAAAAATCATTGTGGACACAATGAAATAGCACTTTCACTGTGCTTTCTTCTAGAAGTGTCATATTTTCAAGTCTTAGCTTTAAATCTTCATATAAGTAGGGTTAGTCATTTGTGTTTAACTTAAGTTATAGAGCAAATTAATTCTCCTGCATGTAAACATCCGATATCTGTGGGCATGAATAGAAAGATCATTTATTTAATCTTGTTATTTAAGAAACTACTTTCCCCTCTAAAGTATTTTTAGCTCTCTTGTAAAATGTGATTTGCCATGTACACATATGTATTTCTGAACTCTCAATTTTGTTCCATCGGTCTGGTTTATCCCAATACCATACTGTTTTTATTTTTATAGTTCAGAATTAGAGTTTGAAACCAGAAACTGTAGTATCTCCAATTGCCTTGACTTTGCAAAGTCTTTCTTTGGGTTATATACAAATTTGAAGATTGTTCTTACTATTTCTCTTCAAATGCCTTTGGAATTTTAAAATACAGTTAACATTTAATTCACTTTATCTTCCCTGATGTAGATCCCAGGCTGGGCCACAAAGTGTTCTCAGTTCTAAAAGTTTGAGGTATAAAATGAGAAAATTTTTATCCATGACCGTACAATACCTTACCACTTTCCTTCCATTGCGATAGCAATAAAATTACTAATTTGACATTAAGGAGAGAGCATACTGTGTAGGCTTGCCTTGCAAACTGCCAACCCCCATTTGAATCCCTGGCATCACATATGGTCACTCCTTAGTAAAGATCCAGACATAGTCTCTGAGTGTTTCCAAGTATGATCCATACCCCCCAAAAATGATAATTTAAATTATGAATTTTTTAATCCTTCCAAATATTGATCTTTCTATTCATGCCCACAGAGTGTAATCCCCTCCTCCGATGATCTTTCTTGCCATCTCTTCAGTAAGTTTCTAGCACCTTGCCCACACATTTGCACCTCTACCCCTCTTATCACCTTGTGTGAAACACAATTTTGCATTCAATCCTCCTACACTAGGGTCTTCAGATCATTTTTTAAAGCTACAGTAATAGTGTTTCAAAATACTCTGGCCCTTTGTAGCATCAAAGTTAAGGGTAGTTGATAGAATTTTATTGGGTCTTCACAAAGAAAGTAATCAATGACTATTGACATCCCACAGCACAGAAATGGGTGTTAAATTATAGTGCAGTTCTCTATGTGTCTACGAGGATTATCTCTTACTCTATTTAATACAGCTTTTCTGGAAACTATCTTAAGGTTCTGGTTTCTGTTTTTGTCAGTGTTCAGTGTATTTCAAATATGAAAACTATACACAACTTTGTCACATTTATTGACACGTTCATTGTATTTTTGTGTTTATGCTAATCACCACACCAGAATCTCCACTGAGTGATGTTCTTTAGGATTAGCTATTAAGACTTTGAGTTTCAACTCCCTATTGATTCCTCGTCAGAGAAATGCTATTCGCACTTAGTAAAAAGATCAATATTATTGCTAGTTAAGGAACAGCTAGGAAGCCAGTTCCAATGCTCAGCTTCTCCATAATGTGTTTGTAAGATTTTGTTAATTCTGTATTTAATAATATTATTATAGAAATACTACGTGGCCTCATCTCCAGTTTATAAAACATATGACAGTATCATTCATATAAAATAATTTAATTGCTGTTCTAAAGGTTAAGGCAATTGATACTTTTAACATGAGTATTTTCAGTAACTAAATGGTTTGCAAAATGGTTGGCATGGTTTAAAAAGGGCAATCAACTCTTTTATCTGGAAGAGACCCAGGATTTTGGGAGACAATATATGAAAAATCATACCAGTTTGTTTTCTTCAATAAGTCATTAAAGATTTTCTTTGTTACCTTCATTTCAGGAGAGGATTTGAGATCATCCTGTGATTTGCTCCTTTTCCTCTCTTGGGTTGTTTCTTTAAGGTCATTCTACAATTGAAATTAGTCCCCCAAAGTAGGAAGGAGGTATTGCTGTCTTGTAAAGGAATCATAGAGAGGAGATTGAAAGCTGTGTTTGGGGACTCAGAATAGATTCCATCTGTTCATTTCGTCCCTATTCTCTATTACCAGACATAATTGACAGTTGACTGAACTTAAATGAATAATGAATAGACAGCAATGCATCTTTTAATATATAAATGAAAATGTTAGATAGCTTTCAAAGAACTAAAACCTTAATTTATCTGTATTTTCTTAAAATGTAAGCCTATCATGCTAGCAAAGTTAGTGTGAAGCAGGTCAAACACAAATTATCATAAATAAAATTGTGTGTGTGTCTGTGTATATGTGTCTCTTTGGACTATGGAAACATCAGGAAGTATTCACTCTTGTTTTTAGCCATTTTGATGAACTCTGAAAAAGTTTTTAACCAGAGTTTGACCTGAGAACACTATACATCTAACCATTCAATATATTTTCACCTCCTCCTTTTTTTCTTCCTCCTTCCCTTTTTTCCCCTTAAACACAGTTCCATCTGCCATATGCTTGGGTTACATGAAGTAACACTGGTATGTTTTTTTGATAAAAGTCTAATGAATTGACAGTAAGTTTACTAATATCATAAATACACACAAAATAATTTTTCCTTGAAAAAATGCTATATGTGGCCAACTGATATGTACTAACATATATTGTACTTATTAAAATTTATATGAGCTCTCACTGTATCACTGTCATCCCGTTGTCCATTGATTTGCTCAAGCGGGTACCAGTAACGTCTCCATTCATCCCTGTCGCATGCTAGTGTAGCCCAATGGCGTATTGGGGGCTCTTTCAGGATCAGGGGAATGAGTTAATTCAGAACTTACTGAACCAAATCCTCATTTTCCACATAGCATCTAGATTTGTTAAGACACATTATAGTTGCATGCAATAGATACTTACATGAAATGTGTGCAATATATATTAATAAAATTATGCTTAGTATGGGGGAATATATTTACATTTGGGGGTTTTGTTTGTGGTTCTGTTTTGGATCCGTTATGGAGTACACAGAGCTGTGCTTGGGGATTACTCCTCATTCTGTGTTCATGTGTACCTTCCTTTCCCCCGAAACATGCCAATAATTTTACTAGTTTCACAGTTTTGTCTTCTCCAGAAATTCACAGATTTGGATGCACACAGCACATAACCTTTACAGATTTGCTACTTTTGCTTTTGGTGCACTCCTAGAGGTGCTCAGGAGTTACATCTGGGTCTGCACTCAGGAATTTCTCCTGGTGGGCGGCAGGGAACATATGAGATACCAGAAAATCTAATCTGGGTTGGCCCTGTGCAAGACGGGTGCCCTAACCACTGTACTATCTCTTCAGCTTAAAATTGCTGCTTTCACTTACTAATATGCACTTAATTTTTTTCCATATATTACCATGGATTGATAACTCATTTCATTTAAGGATTGAATATTTCATTATCTGGTGTTCAATAGTTTTTTATCCATTCATTCATGGAAGGACATTTTGGTCGCTTCTGGGTTTTTGGAAATGATAAATAAAGATGCTGTACAATCAGGTACAAGTTTGAGGGAAGATATAAGTTTTCAAATGTTTTAGAGAATACCAAGGAATTATAAGCATACTCATGATGAAAAAGTATGTTCAGTTTTGCAAGATGCTTAAGAAATTGTCTTCCAAAATGAGTGCTCTATTTTGCATTATCAGCAACAATGAGTGAGTTCCCAAGGCCCCACAACGTCATTAGCCTTGGCTGTTAGTGTTCTGGGTTCTGAGTCTCAGTCATTATTATAGAGGACTAGTAGTAATCAAACTGTTGTTTAAATTTGCAAGTTTCTAATGATCTGGATATGGAAAAGCTTTTCATAGGCATGCTTGTCATTTGTAGGTCTTTATCTCATTGTAGTGAGATATCTGTTTGTGTTTTATCCTTTTTAAAATGATTATTATTTTTATTGCTGAGGTTTAAGAGATTTTTGTATATTTTTGCTAATGATCTTTTATCAGGTACACTGTCTAATCCCTCTGAAAATGTCTTGGAGATTTCTTTGAGTTCTTCATAAGAGTTAAAAAAATTCTGGGGCTGGAGTGATAGCACAGTGGGTAGGGTGTTTGCCTTGCATGAGGCCGACCCAGGTTCGATTCCCAGCATCCCATATGGTCCCTGAGCACGGCCAGGGGTAATTCCTGAGTGCAAAGCCAGGTGTGACCCCTGAGCATCGCTGGGTGTGACCAAAAAAAAAGCAAAAAAAAAAACCCTTCTGCTTATTAGATTTTGCTCATATTTTATTAGACTCACTATTTCATTTTGAGGGGTGCTAATATAAGTAGTAATATGTTTTTAATTTCAAATTTGACTTGTTTGTGGCTAACATATAAAAAAGCAACTGCCTTTTGGATATTAACATTACATCCTGCAGTCTTGTATTGTGGGAGGAATACCTCATTTCTGAACTGCAGAAAGGCACGTATTTTGTCAGATTTTCTACCGATATATCCATGCCATATTTTCCCTTCTAACCTATAGACTGTTTATTTCCTTATTATCTTGTCACACTAAGTGGTGAAAGGAGACTGCTTTCACTTATTCCCTATCTTAGGAGCAAGTTTCTACTTTCTCACAATTGTGATGTCATCTGTAACTTTTTCTGTAGATGTCCTTCATCAAGTTGAGTTCTCCCTTCTATTCCTCCTTTGCTAAGAAATGTTTTCTGGAGTGGTCAAACCCTGCAGTGCTCTAAGGTTTTTCCCAGCTTGGTACTTAGATATCTGAGTGGTAATGCTTGGAGAATGATATTCGCTTCCGGATGAACTCAAGCATCCTGCAGGCAAAACATGTAATCCAACCCCACTGAACTCACTCTCTCTGTCTCTGTCTCTCTATCGCTCTGTCCCTCTCTGTCTTTCTCTCTCGCTCACACACACATTGCCGATGAGAACCTTTGACATGACTAGATGTTGGATTTTGTCATATGCTTAATCTGCATCCATTGATACAGTACTGTCGGGTCTTGGATTTAGATTAATTTGACCCTGTACTATCCCCGTTTCCCTTCAGGAAGTTTGGTAGCATCTGAAAAAATAGTAATAACAAAACCTTTATCACTGTTGTGGAAGAGCTCCAGAATAAACAATTATGTTGTATATGTGTTTGTATATTAAGCAAATAGGTAACTTACCTTAGAATGTTATGAAATAATCTTAGCTATGAAAAAACATATATATGTATACATATATATAAATAGAGCAGGGTAAGTTATACTAGGTGAACAAGTGTTTAGGAAGAATATTATTATTATTAGGGTCTTTTATATATATACATATATACATACATATATATTACTGTTTGGTGGCCAAATAGGTATTACAGAGGATAAGCACTTACCTTGCATGAAGTCAACCCTCATTCAATTCGTGGTCCCCAAGCACTGATCACAGAGTCAGGAATAGCCCCTGAAAGACATCAGGTGTAATGGCAAAAAATAAGACTATGTTTTTAGTAGGAAAAAGACATTTGAATCAAGACAGAAAGGATTCAAGGAGGTGGGGCAATCATTCAGTGCATCAGCACTTACCTTGCATGTACTGACATGGGTTCCATGTCTGGCATCCTATATGGTCTTCAGAGCACTGCCAGGAGTGATTGCTGAGCACAGAGTCAGGAACAGCCCTGAGTCCTGCCAGGTTTGACCCCCAAACAAACAAACAAATAAACAGAAAGAATTAAAAGATTCAGTCAAAAAGATTGTGAGAAACTGAAGCCTTGGTTCTGGTTCCAAGCTGCCCTAGTATGCTTGGTATAGCAGAAAGATCAAGAGTATAGAGAAGAATATGAAGGAAGAACATTCTAGAAGTTGATGTCATGGGATTCTGAGCAAAGATGATGTTTCCTGACTTAAATTTTTGCTTGCGTGGTAGGCTCAGGCCATACCCAGTGGTTCTCAGTTGGCTACTCTGGTCTCTGTGCTCATGGATTGCTTCTGAGGTGCTCGGAGGACCCTTCAGTGCTAGGGATCATATACAAGTCAGCCTCATGCAAAGAAAATACCCCAACCTTTGTACTCTTTCTGGATTCTATCTGACTTAAATTTGGAAGGGTTTGCTCTGGCTGCAGGATTGAGAATAAACAGTAAGGCAAGGAAATAAATAGAGAAAGAAGAAGAGGGTCTTTTGATCTGCAAACAAAAAATGACTTCAGCTGGTGCATATCTTTTGGTATGAGTGTATATGCATGTCTCTCTATATGACTTATCCATCGATGCTACGTAGACTATAGAGAAGACAAATATACTCTATCTTTCTGCATTCACCCTTACCTACTTACATGTCATGTCTGCAATGTTGTAATGGTGAAAGCAGAGATGGACAGATTCTGGAGCGATATTTAAGATAGAGCTTACAAAGTGTTTCCTGACCAACTAGAGAAAAGAAGAAAAAGAGAAGAGGAATCAAATAGAACATCATCAGGGATTTAGACCCAGAGTCACAGAATCTATTATTGCAGCCCCTGGATCTGCTGGGTTGAGATAGACCGAAGGAGAAGAAAATTTCAATTCAGGGCTGTGGTTTGCACATATTTCTTTGAAATGACCTATTTAGGCAGCCAAGTATAAATGTTGAGTAGATAATTGCATAGATGTATCCTATTTAAGGGGAGAGAGGAGGAGAGGGAGGGAGGAAGAGAGAAAGAGAAAGAGAGATCATGTCTTGACATATAAATTATAAATATAGGAAACACCAGCATATAAATGGCACTAAGCTTGAGACTAGAGAGTTCTCCCAGGAAATGCATTTAGAAAAATGGTGAAAGAGGAATAGGACCCATAACCCCAGAGGCCCTCCAAAATTAAAAAATAAATAAATAAAAATTTTAAAAGATTCGGAGTGAAAATCAGTGAAGAAGCTTGAATAGAGAGAGACCAGATGGCACCACACATCAAACCCAGGTCAGCCAGCAAAGTGGAAGAATTTGCAAAGAATGGAATCCTGAAAGCCCAGGAAAGTAAAATAAAGTTCAAGTGATGGAAGTAGTGATTAATTTTGTCAAGGGCTCCTTGCGTTAGCAACAAGGAGCTCGAGGGCCATTTTGACAACAGGTAGTTTCTGTGGCCGTTTGAGATGAAAACTCAGTTTGATTTAAGGGACATGGAAGCCCAAGAGTCGGTAAACTCAGCATTTGGTGTTTCTTCCAGCAGTTTTCCTGCTGGAAGAAGGAATCAATGATTTCAATTAGTAAGAAAGTGGCAACAGCTATCAGGAAAATCAAGAGAATTTAATATTTATTTTTGAAGGTGAAGAAATAACATGTACATGTGGGGGGCGGGAGGTCAGGGATAGTGTCCTAAATAAACAATAATGTGGCTGAAAGGGTAACATTGCTGCTAGTGAAATATGGTAACTGCTCTAAGGTATATGTTAGGAGGGAATATACCTAGCAGTGTGGGACTCTGTATTCACAGATCACAAATCGAGGGCTCAAGGGACTTAATGGGGTGCAAGGGATCAAATGGGGGTAGGAAGTACACTAGACCAGCTCCTTATCCACTGTACTATATCTCCAGCCCGTAAAATAAATATTTAAACTAAGTAACAACATTATGTTCAGCCTGCAAAATTATGCCCCCTCTTTGAACCCCATTAAAAATTCGGATCCACTTAAAAATGGTTTAAGTATTAAACTTTTTAAAATGCTTTAATTTATGAATCTTTTCTTAGATTTGGGCCACACTAAGCATCGCTCAAAGGCTATTCCTGACTTAATACTTGGGAGCATGAGATACCAGGAATAGAAAGTTGACCTCTGGCAAGCAACATATCACACTAATCCTTTGACATAGTTGTCTGGCTCTCCTATTGTAACTTATATGTATATAAAATTTTTATATATACACACTTAATATATTAAATATATTTATTAGCAATATGTTAATATACTTAATGTATTAATTATATGCATACATTTCGTATAGAATGCCAGGGACTGAACTCAAGGTGTCATATAATCAAGCTTTACAGCTGACCCACAGAATCCAACACCATAAAAAGAAGTGTCTGTTACACCAAATATGTAGGTTACAAGTAGACTTTGGGCACTTTCTCATGAACTGACTAGCCTAGAAGCAGATGTAGAGAAATACATTCAGAAGAATTCTTCCTAGACACTCTTTGGAAGCATTAAAACATCTTCGATGCACATGTTTGTCCCCACATTGAGTTATCTTCTCGCTTTGTCCATGAAAACCTGCCGGTCCATGTGAATCAGATTTCTCCATGCCGGCACCACATGCATTTACAGAAAAACGATGGTCTTTTGTCCTTGCGTTCAAATCACGATGTTTTCAGGCCCAGGGAGTCACTTTGCCTCCCCTGCTGCAACAGCAGGGGCTGTGAAAAGAATCCAGATGAAAACTGTGTCAGATTGCCCAAGTTTATGACCTGTGAGTCCCCTAAGAGCTGCTTAACCATATTGCCTGTGCCTTGGCGGCCCTGAGTATGCACAAGCCCATGAAATAACCCTCTCCTACTTTTTCCTTCCCATGCTTTCTTTCAAAGAGGAAGTATACTCTCTCCTGGGCCGAAGAGAGAGAGAGAGAGAGAGAGAGAGAGAGAGAGAGAGCGCATCAGCTCTCATTCTTCTGAGCCACAACGCTCCGGTCTGTCTATGCTATCCCTGCAAGCATAGCACATCTATGTGGCAACACATCTGTGTGACTGAGCACACATTAATGAGTCCAAGCCAAGTAAATTTATTTGTGGGATTCTGTAATACTCCAATTTTGCAGGAAGTCATAGAAAAACCTGAATTTATTTTCATGTACTCCATCACAGAAAAAGAAAAGTCTTTAAACAATTTACCCAGATGAACTGTCTGTTTCTTAAGAATGTGTGTATCAAGGGTTAACATCTGATAGAAGGTGGACCTTCAGTGGATAAATTTAAAAGCAGCTAAGAACATAGCATCCTGTGTATAACTTTCATAATCGTGCGTTTCTCTAGAGATAATGGATATCATTATCAGCGACGCCTGTCCTAGGAAACTTGGCAAGGTTATGATTGTTTGTTACAGCTTTGGTTATATTAACATACACATTAATATTTATAAATATTTGATGTCATGTTAATTTTTCATATAAGATGATTTATGTAATGTTGCTGTGCCCTGTTAGAGGGCATTTGCAATATGCTTCAAAAGGGAACTGAATTGATGCGTGTTCTTTAAGGCTCCTGGACCGTAGATCACTGTTCGTACAATGCATTCTTCTGGAAAAAGAAGTGTTTCAAAATAAATTATGTGAATTGTGGATTTACTCCATTAACATTTTAAATAAAACATAAAGGAAAAGATCATGCTGAAACTATTTGCTGCATGTTTAAAGGGAGCTCTGTTTTCTTGGAGCAGGAGAAAGTTTACTGAAATGCTCGCAAAAATGAAGTTCTCAAGTAAGCAATACTTTTGAAATTTCATTTTAAATATTCTATAGTCAATATAGCATGCAAACGAGGGTATCAGGAAAGTGTATTAACTCAGGATGGAAAAACTTGCAGTACTCTTGTTTTTCTTGGTCTGTTTTCTTTTGCTGGAGTCTGTTTTACTGTGGCCAAATTTGAGTATTAAGGAAATTGAATACAAATTAGGCAAGATCTGTGTAATAAATAAATCAGCTGCAAGTTATTAAATGGATATTTGCTTAAGGTGAAAAGAATTAATTTGCTTTTAGAATGTTTAAGCAGCTTTAAGCCAGAAGTTCATTTATATATATTATGGTGACTATGAAACTAATAAGATGTAGTATGAAGAATTGCTAGTTTGTTTAATATTATCATTCTATTTTCTAATGTAGTTCATCACTACATGTTACCAAATAGTATTACTAATACTGCTTTATTTATTTTTTCATTTTGATCAAAAGAACTATTAAATAAAATCAGAAGATAAATGTTTTAAAACCTCTACTTTAGATGATAATTCATTCCCCTATTATAATGGACGTTACCTTTTTTATACCTTTGTTCTTTTTCAGTATCATTTGTAGCTTCTTCAGCAGAAGAGCTATTAATATGATTTCAGTTTTGCTATACTTATTCTTTTTACAACAACAAAAAGTATTTCTTTGTTCCTTTTTTTCTGCTGAGATTTATGTTTTCTCTGAAGAGAACAACTCAACATTAATTTCTTTTTCTGATATTGTGTCCAAAGTAAGACCATAATCCATGATCTAACAATAAAAATCCAGTAGGTAAATTTAAGAACTTTGAAAATCTAACTACATATGCTTTGAATTGAATATCTGGCTTCTCTAAATTTCTCATCAAATAATAATTGTTACTTTTAAATTAGTGTCTGTTAAGCCCTTAAAAACTTTTAAGAAATCAATTCAAGAAATCAGTTTTGGTTCAATCTTATAAAATTTAACTGTTCTTACTATCCAGTTTCACAAAATTACAATTAATCTGAGTTAACTGTAATAGACTTTTCCCCTCCTATTTTCATACTCAAATTAATTCTGTCATCACAATTATTCACATTACCAAAAAAATTACAACAGGTCATGAGGGAGAAAAATGCCTTAATTTTAGGTTACCCAAAAGATTTGTGGCAACAGAATATTTGGGGAAAATGAGAGTAAAAGTTTCATTCCCAGGTGACAGACAACTAGCATTCCAGAGTATATAAATGTCAAATCATTGTGAATTCACAAAGAAATATGCAAAATATTTTGCCAAGACAAATAATCAATGAAAAGAGCAAAGAGTAGACAGATTATTTTAAATACAATTCAAGCTACAACTAAATATATTCAAGTTGACTACATTATACCTATGGAAATCTACTTTTCATCCGTAATGTGTAATGCAAAGTGAGGAATGCTGTGCCTATCGAGTTTCCACCAATCTATACTGTCAAGGATTCATCAGAATCTACTCTTCAAAATTCTTGTTTCCCAATAAAGACAAATCAAAGATTTTTCAGGGGAATATTGGATGCAAATGTTTTGAGTCGTAAAATGGAAGAGCTGAAGTTGTTGTCAAACACACCAGCAGAATCCCCTTCTTGGAAAGTGTACCATACATGAGTTATTGGGAAAGCCCCAGAACTTTAAAAGCTCTGCATATAAAGGTTAAGATAACTAGAGTGGATAATTCAGGGAGATATCAGATGAGGGTGGGTCTTATACTTTATATTGCAGAAATACGTCTTTGACAACTCAGATACATAAGGAAGTCAGACTGAAGGCTTTCTGTGACATGCCAACTCTTTTAGGCATAAATATGTGTTCTGTAAGTAATGAAATGAAGAAAAGAATTATTATGTATAATATTTTATTTGTCTTCCTTAAGATTCTATTAGAACATTCTGTGAATTTATTTCAAAGTAAAATGATACTAGGACATATAGATCTAAACATAAATACACATGTATCTGTGTTTGCATATATGTGAACATATATATTATATATGTCTCTATGTGGATATTACTAAATATACATGTCTATATTGAGTTAACCACTACCGTATCATAAAGTTTCTAATTTAGTCCTAAAATTGCAAAGAGGACTAGGGATATAGCTTAGTGGTAGACCATATGCCTTGCATATGTGAGACCCTATGTTCAATCCCTGGAACAAAAAATTAAAAATTAGAGGGAAATCAGAGGACAATCCAAATAGTTCATCACTCCAGATGCAATCATAATATTTTAGGAAAATGCTTTTTTTTCCTTGATATTTCAGAGAAAGAATTATCTGAGACAAAATTATAACTACAAAACAATGCACAAACTAGTGGAAATCTAAAATTCTTTATTTGGGGACAATTTAGTTATTAAAATTTAAAAAGTGATGGTGCTTTCAGATAAGCGTCTAACTGAGTTAAAGTACTAGACTGCAAATTCATTTGATTAAATACAGATGAGGATTTTCCATTAGTGGTATTTTCACCAGCATTTGATATAAAAAAAAGATAATGCATAGCTGATCAACTCTAGTAAGATTAAATGGGGCCTGAACACACAAATCATATTCCTTTTTATCACTTATTAAATGACATATGGTGTTAACAGCCACCAAACTGCTTTGCAGTGTTTGAGTAATAAATTAAGGCTTCATAGCAAATGCCACGTGGGCCACTTTGTAAGAAGGCTGGTTCCTTAGTCCAAGATACTAAATTCAGTCAGCTTGCATATTTTCATCACTAATTAAAAAAAGTAGTTGTTGAGAGAGTCCAGGAGTTCATCATGGTATATCAATGCAAGAAGAAAGAATTCATTTGTCAACCCCATGTGCTTTTTCTTTACATCTTTGGATCCATGCAACTGACATTAAAAATATTGAGACAAAGTTGAAAGACTGTAGCATCACTTCACACAGATCATTATATGAAGCATATGACTAAAATAGTTGATATTTACTTTGGCCTTCACTACATGAATCAAACTGGAAGAACAATAATTAGCAAATTAACTGAAGGCTATGCACAATAAACTCTAACCCTTTAAAATTTGTGAATGCTAGCTCATTTGACCCTGGTATCATAGGACATAAGCAGATTGGGGTACAAAAGATGAAATTAAATTATTAGTTAGCGAACAGCTCAGTTTATTAGTACTGATCGTGACCTGTGATGTATCAAGTAGTAGACTCTGAGCATGCTTATCTTTGTCAACTAATCTAGTAAAAATATTCCTATTGTTCTTTCCTACATAGGCTGTTATTAGATGTATGAATTCAAAGGTGATGGAGTGTGGGCAGTGAAGAGAAAACAAGAAAACTACCTTCTACATTTTAACCCTAAAATATTATGTCCATACATGAAATTAATCTTCTCAGTACAAGCAGTCCCTTATTGACCATTACTGATCACTATGCCATATGTTTATTGTTAATAATATTCATGGTAGAGAAACCTAAATCAAAAAAGTGAAATTAGGCCACTCACTTTTCTTTGTATTTATAAATACAACAGATCTATTATTTTGTTAAATCCTTGGGGAAAAAAAACCTCTCATCTAATATGTCATACTTATAAAGAGAATGGGTTTGTTTTCTACTTTAATTTCAGCTCTTTCCATTAGAATCTGCCTCTAGTTAGAGTGTGGGTAATAATACTAAGTTTAGTCTGTCATGTCATGATTAAATATAACAGAAACCATTCAAAAGTCACAAGAATAGAAAATAATAGAATGCACAAGGGGTCAATAAGGATATGTACTTTTCCTTCTCCCATGATCTATTGCTATTCAGAACAACTGATTAGACAGGTTCATTATTGTTTTGCAACCACACAGAAACCATCATTATTCACATTTAATCCTCCAAGGTGGTCTCAGGTACAGCTTTTCAATGATTTGTAATTTTAAATAATAACAATCTTACAACAGACTCTACTTTACTTGCCTGGTCCTTTAAAGCAGATTTTCAACTTGTACAAACTAAAGGTCATTGAAACAGTGGCAGGCTTTCTGGAAATTTCTTTATCACAGTGACAAATGTTTATCATCCCAAAACGGTATCCAGTCCTTGAAACTCTTTTAGCTCAGGCCTGCATAGATTAGTCATCAAAGAGAGTAGCATCATTTGGCAGCAGAAATCGTCTGCAAGTTTAACGTAAACCATCACTTAAAAATAAGTGTTGACAATTGCAGTCATTTGGCTTAGAAAATACGTAGGAAAAATTTGCAAAATATGCTATATTAGGGATCACTTTATTATAAATATGTGCAACACATAAAATAAAGGTAAACAACCTTGCCGTGGAACAGGACCTAGAATTTTATAAGATTTTTATTTTTTCTCAATGTAAAATAACAACAAAAAGGTGTGTGTGTATGTGTGTGTGTGTGTTTGTGTGTGTGTAACATAAGCTATATGTTTTTGCTTGTTTGGGGCCAGGGGGCCACACTGGGCAGTGCCAAGGTCTTATTCCTGGCTTTGCACTAAGAGAGCACTCCTGGCTCTTAAGGATCACTTTTGGCAAGCTTGGAGGATCATATGGGGTGCCAGGAATCTATTTTGGGGCCAGCTGTGTGCAAGCAAGCACCTTTCCTACTGAGCTAGCTCCCCCGCCCCAAGTTATATGGTTTTTAAATAAGGTCTGTCTCTGAGTCGAAGATATGTGACTTTTAACACATGTATAAACTGTAATATGACTTCTAAACAAAACTGGATCTGCTCCTTTTGGTTTGGAGGAGGGGGAAATAGAAATTACTTTTAAGAACGGGGTTCTGGCTCCAGTTACTTCTCAGTAAACTGCTAAACTTTCAATTGGGGGAAGATATAATTCTGTAAGTATTCTGTAAGTAGATAGAGGATTCCCTGAGCCAGGCCAGAGAAAGCTCTGTGCTTGCACCTTATCTGTATCAGTGGCTCAGGCAAAGGGAGTTGAAAGGAAAAGAGGAAGTAGGAAGAGAACCAGGTATAGTGGTGGTAATCAGTCTTTGAGTTAACATAGACATTTATTTAAAGATTTAAAGTCCTATTTAAAGTCCTTTACTTAATGTCCTATTTGATATAGGACTTGAAATGTGTAAGGTAAAGGATAAACAGGAACACAGCATATAATAGCATTTCATTCAAAGTGGTATCCTTTGGGTGAGAGACAGCCCGAGAGGCCGGTGCTTTACCAGCATTCAGCTCACCCAGTCGGAGGATCCTGAGCTGGCTATGATCCCTTGAGAATCACTAGAGCATCTCAGGGCATAGTCCCCAAACAAAAATCTATTTTGCAGTTACTTCAGAAATAAGTAACTGCACAAGAAGTAAAGTTTGGAGATCATGATTTATGTTAAACTAATTTCTGCAAGAATAATAATTTTTCAAACCATTCTAGAAATACCACAAATGCTGATTTATAAGTGCTAGCTTCCAAATAAAGTTCTTCATTTTGGGGGAATATTCTTTTTTTTAAAATTTCTGTTATACTCCACATCTTGAAATTCTTTTGGTCTCACCCAAAGAAATTCTATGGTTTCTAATAGGAAATAGTAGTAGCACATTTAAAGATTCTTTCAAAATCTCTGTCGCATTAGAACTCTGCTTATACTATGGAATAATAGCAAAACTTGTACCCAGAAATTCAACCATTAAGATCCATAGAAATGCTATCTCAACTTGTAATTTACTGACTTTACTACTCAGAAAGATTCGAGATCTAATTTTGAAGGGTCCCTAAATTTTTGCCTGGAATTTCTTTTTTTTTAATTATTTTTTTTCAATTGAATCACCATGTGGAAAGTTACAAAGCTTTCAGGCTTAAGTCTCAGTTACATAATGCTCGAACACCCATCCCTTCACCAGTGCACATATTCCACCACCAATAACCACAGTAAACCTCCCCCCCCATCCCTCCAGCCCCCCACCCGCCTGTGTAGCTGATAAATTTCACTTTACTTTCTCTTTACTTTAATTACATACAAACAAAAAACTCAGCCCACTTGTTCAGGCCTTTTGGAAAACTATATGGACAATTGCCTGGAATTTCTTAAGACAGATCATCCCACCCTCTTCATTTTGTGAAATTCGGTTTCTTCCTTAGATAAGAATCTAACTAAGCTTTAAGAGTAATTCATGACAGCAACTGTGCTTTCATAGGCTAATGACAGAAGCTGAAATATCACTTTGCTTTATGCAAACTAATTAGCCACAGGCAACAGCTCAAAACTTCCCCATTCCTAGAAGTGGGGCTAGAAAACCTTTTAAAAATACGAATCTATTGACTCCATCCATGAAAATTCCGAGTCTGAAGAACTGAGTTTGGATCCACAATGCAATCTAAGAACCCCAGAATGCTTCTCCTGCAAGTATGCCAGAGAGCAGTGGAGAAACACTGCCTTAGATTTTGCTAACCTGTGTATTAATATAGTCTTCAGATTTTGATAAAGAACCTCTATTCAGGACCTCTTCAAAACACAACAAGGGCTATATCTTAAAAATTTGGAAAGAAACATTGCTTGGGTTAAAGACTTGTTGAAATATAGATTCTAAGTAAGAGGATACATTCTTGAGGCCAGATGACAGTGTAGCTTCTGGAAGTGTAAATAGAGTCAGCCAGAATCAATACCCACAAGACCAGAAGCCTAGGCATCTCAGGGTACCCTGTTCCCTACTCCCATCCCTCTAGTTATCCCTGCTGTCAGCTTATATGATCTTCTCTTCTCCCATCTCAGCCACTGTCTGCCAATTTCCTCCTCTTTATAGACTCTTAGTTCCTAATCTCCTCCTAACCCTCCACCTCCCTCCAAGATATCTTATCCCAGGATAAAAGAGGAAAAGGTGCACCCTGGTCTTTCATAGATTTTTTTTTGTGGCTTAAAAGTGCTGGATTTGGAGGTGAGGGCGAGGAAAGAGGTGCTAGGTGAGCAGAACGAGAAAGACATGCTTCCTGGACCCCGTCCAAACGCTCTTTCTCCCAGGGTGCCCCAGGAATGCCTGGTTTTCAACTTTCCCCACTCAGCCAAACACAACCCAGAGCTGCATCATCACTCGAGAGATAGGCATTCAGATCCCACAACCTGCTCAGATGTTGCTCTTTCCATCTGAGTCCTCCACCCAGTTCATGGCTTAATCTCCAACTCTCCACTTTTAGGTGTTTATCTGTCGCACCACATTCCCCAGAACAAAACAGAATCTGTTGGCATGTAAGCAAAACCAAGCGAATACCTGAAAAAGTCATTAGAAAATACCTTTTCCTAAGAACAAAGCCCCAAATCACCAGACCTGTTAATAAATGTCTTTGGGAAAATAAAAGACTAAAAGGAAAGAGCTGCTTTTCCTCCTAACGCCCTGCGTGGGGAGATTTTACTCTCAGGATCATTTTTAAAACAAGCTTAGCTTCCCCACGAAAACTCCAGTGACAGTTCTCTCTGGCTCACTTCTGAAATTTGGATGGATGAAAGATACAGTTTCTAGATCTTAGAGAAGTGAGTTCAGAGTGGAACATAGGCTTGGAAGGAAAGGGAAGAAGACAGTTTCCAAATACTGCATTGCATAGACATGTGCCAAAGAGTCCCTTCTTTTAGCTTTTCTTGCCTCACTATTTTGTAGAACCTAATTCAAGGAGCTTGAACTGCATCATTAATGATTGCTTTCAGAATAGAATGAGTCTTATGATGCCAATAGCCTTTTTTCTCCCCGTGGTTTGCAGGCATGCATACATGTGTGTGTGTGTGTGTGTGTGTGTGTGTGTGTGTGTGCATGCGCGCGTGCAAAATGTGGAAGTCATCTCTCTGCTTACATGTCTTCGGTTGATATTTCACAGACAAAAAGTTTTGTGAGACTGAATCCTAAATGATCTGCTAATGATTTGGGATTTTAAACAGCTCGCTCTGAAAGCTGGTTCTTGTAATCAAGTTTGACATGAAAATAGTTCTGTCATTAAATTCAAGGAAATACCATAGTTTAATGCTTAATCATATTAAATTTAAAATAATTTGTATGTCATGAAGCTGTATTTTGGAAACACGAATTTGAACTTTACTACTGAGCAAACCATATATCTATGCAGAATCCTAGCCTCAGAGCACTTCAAAACTGGGCTTTTCTTTTAGGAGGCTCATATGGAAAGAATATGTGTGTGTTAGTTCTATTTAAATGCTTTGGACTAGTGGTTTTCTACCTTTTTACACCTGTAATGAGCAAAGACTGGAGGTTGAAAATCTCCCCCCGCCCTTCTTTTTGAGAATACATACATGTAATTTAAATGCCAATGATTGCAAACAATGGTACTCTGATTAATTTCGTGTAGTACTTGTCTTTCTTTCAAGAAAAAAAAAATCTTACCCTTCACCTGTCTTGTGAATCCCTGGGGGCATTCCTTGCCTCCAATTTGAAGCATGTTAAGATTTTTTTTTTTTAAACAGCTCTGATTGTCTGTCCTGTGCATTTTGTGTCTTGCAGTTGTCTGTAGGATATGTGTGTGTGTGTGTGTGTGTGTGTGTGTGTGTGTGCGCGTGTCTGAAGGTGAAGCTTAACTGGATTTTTTTTATGTGGGATCAGTTTAGAGAGTAAATTCTAAAAGGGCCAACCAGAAGATATGCAGTTTTAAGTTAAATCTTTAAAATTATGGTGACAACTACATGTCAGGATATTAACGTACCTCAAACACCACCAATATCCATACTTTCCTCATACTCCTTATTCATTACATTTCCTTGGCACAGATTTTTTTTTTATTTCTGATTGCTGGAACCTATCATGATACCTTGAGCAAAACAAGTGATGTCATCCAGTAAGGAGTTAAGCTCCATTAAAGAGAAGCCCATTATAACATTTTATACCATCTACAATGCAAATGAGCTCACTGTTTAAATATAAAATGGAAAAGAATATCTGAGGAGGCTTTGTATTTTTCTAAATAAACACACACAAAAAAATTTTACAGAGCTCATCTTTACTCTTCTAATCTCTTAACTATTCCTCCAAGTTTCAACTTAAAATTGTGCAAACACATCTTTGTTTTCTCACGCTAATGATTCAAAATTCTCATCGGGCATAAAAAGATCTTCCAGTAAGAATACCACCTCCCCACCATACCACGTTGTGTTAAACTTCATCCAATTGTTCAGCTAATTCTTATGCTTCTCCAATTTTACTGGATATGATGTTTTTATTGGGGTTCAGGGAAGCATGGCTAATGACATCAGCAAGCTTTGTGATTTCTCACTGCCAGGTTTCTCCATAACTTACACTTTTGTCACTCAAACTGCACCAAATTGCTCCAACAATTAATCTTCAAGCGCATGAGTAGCGGGACTTTTAAATGGACCCCTTCTTGGGATTTTGTGTTAAAAGCAGAGCCGGTTCCCATGAGGAAAGGGGCTGAGTTCACCTCTCCAGCCTCTGCCTCTCTCCAAGACTCACTCGTCCCCGCCACCTCCCCAAAGGAATGAATTACATTTCTCTTCTTGTCCTTTAAATGAATAGCATAGTTTGGGTGAAATTATCGGGCAATTGCATGCCTTTTATGCAGATAATGCTATTTGATGAAAGCGGTGTTTTGATCTGCTCAGGATAATACAGATCCAGGGGTGGATTCATTGGTGAGAGTAAAGCTGTCTTCTGTGATAACTTCATCTCAGCATGAGGTCAGACGGGGAAAACTGGGATGGGGGATTAAAAAATGACACAGTTGGAGCGGTATTCAGTTCCCTGCTGTGCTCCTGGCTACACGCTATAGCTTATGTTTCTGATCTGTTATGGTATTGTCTGCCTTTCTCTCTCAGAGCAGAAAGAGATTGCTTAAAACTTTTCTTTTTTCAGCTAGAGGGATTAGTTCTGTGCAGCTTTTTTAATTAAAGAAACTGTATCTTTTTCAAGGCAATTTAAAGCTGCAAGGAGAGGTCCATCAACATCCACAACTGAGTACTATTATCTGGAACAAAGTGGAAGCTCAAAATGTGATCTGCAGAAGTAGGGAGAGGGAGAATTTGGTTGCATTTTTAACCTTCTGCGATTGCTCAGAACCCTAAATGGAGAACAGTAAATAAATTATTTTGGCTAAGTCCCGCATACGTATCCATAAGTAGGAACTTTCCGCGGCTGCTTTTTGAGCTTAGCTGAGCTTGCTTAATTCAATCTTCATGATGACAGTGGAGTGCACTTGAAAATAGTGGAAGAGGAAATAGATTTGACTACATATCCTCTTCTTTGCCCAGAGATCATTTTTAAATATTTCCATTCTACTGAAAGTGATAACAGTAGAAAACGTCTGCTTAATATGGGCAATTTGCATTTAAACAGTACAGAGTACAACATCGGGATACTTTATCACAAAGAACCTTTACTTTTGTGATAAGTGGTCATCATTTTTATTAATCTGAGGGGAGCATGGATTGAATCGCTTCAAAGTGATGATGAATTTGTCAGGATATATACATTTGAGTTGAATTTATAGCTCAATTTAACCCGGGTTAATGTCGAAAATCCTCAAATGTTTCAAATAAGGCCCATATGGTTATCACTTTACAAAGCATACAGGCTCCGTGCTTGGGTTGCAACATACACATCTCCAAGTAAATTCCATGCCAGATCAATTCGAAACAGCCCTCCTCAACAGCCACGAACAAACAGAGATTGTTTCTCCAATACCAGCTGAACCCTTGTCTTGGAGAAATGAAAAGCAGTCATTTAAGAAGTAAGTCTTAGGCACTCCACTTCTTACCATTAAAATCCAGAGGAAATTTGGAACACAAGAAGGGTTTTATAAACAAAGTCACAGTGGCTTGCATTTCATAGGTGCTCACTTAAAATATTCTCTCAAATATCGGTACATGTTATCTGACTGGAAAAAGAGGGAGAGAGCGAGAAACAAATTGGATCCCCTTGCCTTCCCTCACCACTTGTACCTTGACTTCAGATTCCGTTTATGAGAAGTCAACCGGGTTCAGAGGTGAACTCATGTTGCTTGCTATTGTGGCTCAGAATTTTAAATTTCCTGCCAGTGGGCAGAAATCTAGAAAGGCAGACTTAATCAGAATATATTTTGAAGTCAGTTTTATTTATGGCTTATTTTTTTAAAAAGGAAAAGAAAGAAAGTCAGAATGACCAAATCAGATGAAAATGCTTTATTTATGTGATCTCCCATCTGGCTCCAGCCATCCTTCTAGTGTCTTCGGCTAGACAGCTCTTGGGGTTGGCCCTAGTATGTTCAAAGAGAAATAAGACCAACCTCTGGGACTATCTGCTCTCAGCTGCCCATGAAGGTCTGCGACAAAATGCAAAGAACTTTGCTTTAAAAAAAAAATTTTTTTATTACAGTCAGGAATCCCATGGAAGATATTCCTTCTAAGAAATAGTTGCTACTGTGATATACATACACATTTATATAATAGAAAGATGTTATATTATCATAGGTCACTGGAATTATACCATTAATAGGTTCTTTAATATATGGATTGTCAAGGCTGATAGTGCAGTATATACCAAGCTATGGAAAAACAAAAGGAAAAGGAAGTGGGCCTGGAAAATGAGAAGGAGTTCAAGGGATCTGATCCTGAATTAGAGTCACTCTCTCTAGAAGTATAGCCTATAGTTATAAGTTAGCTTAGAGAAAGGGCACTGAAATATGGAATGGGTATTTTATTACTGACAATGTCTACTTGATGGCAGTTAGCACTGCCTTATTGACACAAATATGTAATAAATTAATAGAAACATCTTCAGTATACTACCCTTATATATCTTATAAATACTATATATTTATATATTATATGAATACATAAGGTCACTGTCACTGTCATCCTGTTGCTCATCGATTTGTTCGAGCTGGCACCAGTAATGTCTCTCATTGTGAGATTCATTGTTACTGTGTTTGGCATATCCAATATGCCATGGGTAGCTTGCCAGGCTCTGCCGTGTGATGGCGATACTCTCGGTAGTTTCCCGGGCTCTCCAAGAGGGGTGGAGGAATCGAACACAGGTCGGCCGTGTGAAAGGCGAACGCCCTACTGCTGTGCTATCGCTCCAGCCAATACATAAGGTATATACTTATGTATTCTCATAAGTATATAGTATGTGTATATATCTAATAATATATATCTATATATAATAATATATACCTTATATACACTAATATATGCATTTTAATATATATGCTACAAATGGACATTACTTATATATAAGTATATACTACATTTGTTATATACTATATATGTATATATTTAATAGACAGCATAAATATACTCTATTTGATCTTTATAACACTATAAATATGCCATATGCTTTAAATACTGTAGTTAGTACTCACTATTTTAAAAGTTGTTTGCAGAGGGATGGGGAACTAGTGCAGGGTTCGGGGTGCATGCCCTGGATGCAAAGGCTGGTTGGATCCCCAGCACTGTCTGTACCCATCCCCCACCGAATCTCATCGCTGGATATAAGCATTTCCCAGCTTTAACTCTTCAGGCCTGGTTCCCTGAGTATTTCCCAGAAGGGTGCTTGGGCCCCCAAAATGTTTTCTTAGTAAATATAACGTATTTAAAAGGGCACCAGGTGACAACTGTTATAAAGGCTGCCTTTCTTTGGTGTGAAATACTATGGCAGGTTTTAAGAATAGAGATGGTATTTTGAAACAATGGCAAGTGCTATGTATGAACAGATTCACACCGTGTTCAAACTCCTTCCGAATCCCCAATCTCTTAGGAGACTCGGGCCCATCCCAACAGCTACCCTGTGCTCTGTGGCAAAGGTCAGGCCATGGGCAGGCTTGGTTTATGGGTGAAACAGAAATTAATAGACTGGGAAAGCCTGGGCCCCGTCTGAGGTGGGTCCATTTTCTAGAGGCTCAGAAATCCTGGAGCATTAAGAAAGGCCTGTCTTGCACTCAAAAAGGTGAGAAGACTGTATCTCACAGCATATTTTGCTCTGCACTCGCATTTTTATGACTCGGTCCATGATCAGAGTAGAATAGTTGTTTTTATGATTTCCCCTCCCTGGAATGGAGCAACCCAAAGAAGTCCCTTGCTTTTGTAAGTGAAACTCAAGAACACACACACACACAAACAATAATCAATAACGAGAATTACTAGAGACACTCCAGTGTCAAAGTTAAGTTGGAGCACTGCAAATGGTGGGAGACACTCTGCTCAAAACCTGCAAAGTGATTCGTTTAACCACCCTCTCTCTCGGGGCCTAGATAAGATCCCACTTTTCTCTCGTGTCTACCGGCTTCCATGACATTTTAAGCTGTTCCATCACTACTTCGGGATCCCATTTGAGACCTAATCGCCTTTGAGAGTACCCAGAGCATTGGGCTTTCCTAATCCTTTCTGGAGCTGAGGGGAGCTGGCTGTGTAGGTACCTAAGCTTTAGCTCCTCTCGCCCCAGTTTGCTGCTTCTTCAGCTACACCCAGGACCCCTGACTTGGTAGCAGTCCAGGATTCAGGAGGCCACTCTGGCTTCCTTTCCTAGAGCTGGTGTAATAAGTGCAAGGAACACCGAGAGGGAGAGTGAGCCGCAGCCCAACTAGATTCCCTGATGAGACTCATACCTGCCAGACCAGCTGTGCCCCCCTCTTTCCAGGTCTGAGGGCGAAAACCTCAGCATGTCAGAGGCAGATATGTCTGTAGATTCCCTCCTCAGAGCAGAATGGGGGGCAGGACCAGCTGCCACGCTGTCCTGTCCCCTCCAGGCTAGATCTAGGACGTGAGGAGGCGGTAACAGGCAGCCCCCCAAACCACAGGCGCCCAGAAGACGCATGAGACAGGGACTGAAATGGACAAGCAACCCCTTTGGGTGCAGAGTTGACAGGGACGCGACGGCCAGGAGGCGCTGGGCCCTACCTCAGGCTGACCGGAGCCTGGCCCGGTCCCCAAAGCTAACGTGAACCCGGGAAATTCGGTTTGATTTTCCACCAGGAGCACTTTTTAAAGAGACTCGCAAAGGCCCTGCGATGCATCTTCCAGGAGTGAGGGTTGGGGGCCTCGAGGGGCGCTTGGTGGGGTAATAAAAAAAAATCCCCCTCGAACGAGCAGCGTTCCCGGTGCGCTGAGGGTATTGGGGGACTCGGGAGGCCAGCTCGGTACCGTGACCGCGCCACGACCCGCCCGGGACGCGGGCGTCAAGTCACCGGCAGCGCGCAGGGCAGAGTTTGCGGCCCCGACGTTTGCAACCCCAAGACAGCCTGGCCTTGCTTTGCTTCTCTCGCTGGAGTTTTTATTGCAGCGACGGGCAAGGCGTGAGCTCCTCGCCAGTCCCCTCCCTCCCGCGACAGCGCTCAGCAAGGCTTAAAAAAAAAAAGAAAACAACGCGGTTGGTCTGGCTTCCCGGCAGCCTTGCAGCTTTCCAGGGATTCACTGGGGGGAGAGAGAGCTGGGAACATTTTGGCCCTGCACACACACACCCCTCCCAACCCCCCTTTTCCAAAGGGCCTCCTCGCAGGAAGAAAGTTCTTTGTCAAAGAGGAGGGAACAAAAGAGAGAAAAAGCGGGGAACAGAGAACTCCCCAACTTAACTGGCATCAAGAGTACTACACAGGCGCGCTTTGCCCAGCAGGGCAGCCTGGCCAGGACAGGTGCCCCTGGCCGCCCCTGGCACTCACTCACTCCGGAGCTCATTCGGGCTCGATTGCATCCAATTAGTGCCAGCGTTCGGCCTCATGGACTCACAAACTTTGAATATCACAGAACAGGGAGCTGGGCTCCAGACAGGCTTCAAGATTTATGAGCATTTCTAAATTTTATGAGTTCTATTGTACTCTACGCTTATTACCAGCGTGAACTATAATGAGGGTTCTGGAGAGAAGCTAAAAAGAAAAAAAAGGAAACTTTCCCCCATTCCCCTCAGGGCCTCTATGTCTGTCTCTCTCAGTCTCTTTGTCTCTCTGTCTCTGTCTCTTTCTCTCTCTAAGTCTCTGTCTCTCTGTCTCCCTCTCCTTCCACCAGTTCTACCAGTAATTTCTCCTTTCCTCTGGCCTCTTCCGTTAGGATGGGGCAATATTTTACCTTTGTTTGTGTATTCCTAAGAACTAAGGTACCCTCCCTCCCCAAAGAGCAATGGGGAGGACGGTGTTGGACACTTAGGAAAGCTTCAAACACTTGCACTATTTTCGTGGGACGTGGACCGTGGCGTGATTTATGAAACCATCCTGAAGTCTCCTGGGATGCCCACTGGAAATCGTTTGTGTAGTTGTCATGTCAAATCTAGGGCATACCTTCATAATTGACAGGTCTGCTTCACCAAACGAGAATGGCTGGCATGAGAGGGGACTCTAATTAATCTGCCCCGTCGCCTAATGAGTAAGCACGCCTCCCCCCCCCGCACCCCCCGGCGTGAAATTCACAGGGTGGGAAGGGAGAAAATCAGGGAAGAGGGATTGGGGAGGGGGGGCTGGATTTCTCCCACCGAGATGCGCTGAGGTGCTCAGCGTCCCGGAGCTCCGATCAGAAGCGCCCTGGAGCAGAGCTGCTGGGGAAAACGCGCCCAGCAGTGCGCATGGTCACTGAGCAACTTGGCGAACTCGGAGGGCGGCACTGGACGCCTCGAATGTGCGGGGATTCTGCAAGCCACCCCCTCACACACACACACACACACACACACACACACACACTCACACACTTTTAGAGAAACGCCCTAGTCAATGTATAGGCTTCCAGGTTTTCTTAGAAAGCACTTGTGCTCGGGTTATTTTTGTTTGTTTTGTTTTGGTGCCCGCGTTTCCACTACCCAGGCTGAGTCCGTTTCTTCCCCGCACGTAGTTTGCAAAGGTGTTTGCGTTTCTTGCCCGCCCCTGCCTCTCCTCTCTGAAAGTTGTGAGAGTAGAAAGCTCATAAAGTTCCTCATTCCGCCCCCCACCCCCCACCCCGGCCCCGTCCTGCCACCGCCGCCCACGACAGATCTGCGACCACCCCAGGGCCCCGGGCTGTGGAGTCGCAGCTTCCCGCCGGCGGGATAGCGGGTCCCCAGCGCTCAGGGCTACGGGGACACTAGGGCGCCCCAAGAGGAGCCTCTCCTGCTGGTGTGTCCCGAGCGCTCCCCAGCCGGGCCGCCGCCCCGCTACGCTCCGGTCCCCAGAGGTGTAACGCAGAGTTCCGGCGTGCGCCCAAGGTGGCGAGTGGCAGCTGGTCCCCAAACTCAGGAGCCCCGGGAACATCCAGCTGCCCGCGCGCGCGGTGGCGGCCCGCGAGAGAGACTTTCGGGGGCAATTTAGGGAAGTAAGCTGGTGGCGGGGGTCTCGGCGGTTGCAGTTAAACTTTTATTTTCCTCCTGCTGCCTCCGCGTGCTCGGCTGCTTCCAGAGCAGGGAGGCGAGAGAAAAAACCCACGTTTGGTTTGGAAGCTTGGGGGAGGGCGCCGGGATGCGTTCACTGACCACAGAGAAACGCGTTGGTGGCTGGAAGGGGAAGAAACTCCTACGACGGTGTGAAGAAGAGGAAGGGGGGGTGTTGAGTACTTAGCGCCCCCCTTCCCCGGTCCGAAGGCAACTTGTACTTTTCATTCGGGGACGTGGCGATCCGGCCAGCGAAGGCGCGGCGGGGTCGCCCGCCAAGGCCCGGGAACTGACGGGGGCCGCCTACCGGGGGCTGGAAATCCTTAATTACACCCTTCCGCCTCCGAATGCATCCTCCCGGCTCTTGTCTTCTGGCACCCCCCTCCTTTTCGGGTGACTCAGCTGACCCAACCCTCTGCAAGATCAAGAAAAGTAGTTTTCTAAGAAGGTTAGAGGTTTGATTACACAGAGACGTGTGGCCTCTTAGGTCCAAAGCAATTACCCACCCGTCCTCCCTCCCCTCGACCGCGGCTCCTCCTCCTCCTCCACCTCCTCCTCTTCCTCCTCCGCCTCCTCCTCCTCCTCCTCCTCGGGGCCACCCGGGTGCGAGAGAAGCCCCGACCCCCACGCGCACGTCCCCGCGCACTTGGTGGGTGCGTGTGAATTTCTGCGGGCGCGGTAAGTTCAGGAGAGTGCGCCCCCGGCCGCGCAGACCACCCCCTCCTGGAGCCCAGACGCTGCCCGAGTCATTCATCCGGGTCAGGACTGGTTCGGGAACGACCCCGACCCCGCGACCCCTCGAGAGAGAGGCCCTGATCGGTGTCAGCCCGGGAGCTCTTGGCTAGCCGAGCCCAGACTCGGCCGGGCGGAGGGAAGGAGCAGGAGGGAGGGGCGGAGAACGTGGTTCCGTCCCGCAAAGCCCATTTGACAGAAGGAAAAGGGGAAAAAAAGGCAATCAACTGAGGACCTCTCTCTCTCTCTCTCTCTCTCTCTCTCTCTCTCTCTCTCTCTCTCTCTCTCTCTCTCTCTCTCTCTCTCTCGCCCTCCCACCCCTCCTTTCTATATTATTTTGAATAAAGCAGAAATAAAGTCGCTGTCACCTTGCCAAGTGGCGGAGCCGAGGCGTCCCGGATTGTAAACGCCCCGAGCCGGGTGCAGCTGCCGGGCGATCCGGCTCTCCCGCGGTCTGCACGGGGGGAAGCGCCCGGTAGGCTCGGCGGCTGCTCTCTCCTCCCGCACACACTTGCACACGCACACGCGCGCGCACACACACACATACGCACACGCACACGGACACGTGTCCGTGCCGGCTCCCGGGCCACCCTCAGCCCCCGCGCGTCCCCCCGCCCCAGTGGCACAAATTCCGCTCGGGGCTGCGGCTCCGGGGCCCTGTGCCCTGCCTGCCGGCTCACCTTCCTCTCTTTCTCCCCTTCCTTCCTCCTCCTCCTCCTCCTCCTCCTGCTCCTCCTGCTCCGGCAGCTGCAGCCCGCGCGCCTCCAGCCTCCAGCTCGGGGCCGCCCCCCGCCCCCCCAAACTGCTGCGGGGCCTGGCGGCGGGGCGCGGGGTGCGCGCGGGGAAGGAAGTTGTGCCACTTGCCGGCCCCCCCTTCCCGCCCGCCGCCCCCCGCTCCCCTCCCCCGCGCCCGGCTGCCTTGGATGCGCGCGGCGGCGGCTGCGGCCCGGGAACCCGGCGGCTCGGGGAGCTGCGCGGTAAGTGCGGGCGCGGCGGCCCGGCGCGCCTCCCGCCTTTGGGGGGTCCTGGTACCCGGGGTGGCCTCCCGGGGCGCGGTCTCAGGTGGGAACTTCGTCCCGGGAGCCGCGCGCTGCTCCCAGCTTCCGGGGAACCCCCCCAACCCCCTCCCCAGCGCCCCACGCCGGCCCGGGCCAGGGCAGCTCCGGGGCGCTCCGGGAGGGGTTGGGATGGCGGGAGGATGGGGGGGGAGGACCAGCGGGCCGGCAGTGCGACCAGTTCCGGGGAGCCCCCCCACAGTTGGGTGACGGGGTGCTGCAGCTTCGGAGTAGGTCCGGGATGCTGGGATGGGCCCCCCGTTCCGGGAGGTGGGCCCGGGAGCCAAGTTGGGGAGGAGCGGGCGGAAGGAGAGCGAGCTAGTTTTGGGGGATGGAGTGGTGGATCTGTACGGAAACTTACTTGGAGAGTCTGGGTGAGGTGCAGAAACCCAGCCAAGATCCTCAAACGGGCATTGGGGGGTTGGGGGGCAGTGTTGTTTTTTTTTTAATTTGACGGGGGGGGGTGGCGGGAATGACAGATTTATGAGTACGCAACTCAGCCTAAGTGTGTCTGGTGCTTGACAACCGGTGAGCAGGCGCGCGTGGGCACGGAGGTGGCATCCTCGCGGGCTAGCCGCTCGCCCGGGCATCTCCCGCGCCAGTTTGGACGCGCTGCCCCCGCCGCGCCTTGAAGGTAGTTGTGACGGGACCCGCCTTCTCGTGGCCACTGTAAGGGGAGAAGGAAAGCAAGGACTTTCCTCCCCGGGTCCGACGGCGCAGACTGGTGCCAGGGGGAGGCATTGGCATTTCCAGGCCCCGGGAAAGTTTGCAGGTACTTGGGCGGGCGAGGGCGTCGGAGGGGACCGGGTAGAGAGCGCTTTCCAGGCACTTTGCAAGGGGCCTTCACCGCGGTCCGCGCGCGGGGCTTGTCTCCGTAGTGCCAGGTGTTGGTGAGACTGTCAGCTCCGGCGGAATCCGTGGGATGGTCTTTGCACAGCAAGAGAAACAGGTTGAAGCCTTTGCCTTCTCTTTTCAAAGGGAAAACAAACAAACAGGTCTGGCATCTTTAGCAAGCTGGGAGGGGGCTTCCCTTGAAAGGTGCTCTTGCAACTGAACAGAACTTGGTTATTTGCTTCCTCTAGTGAATTTTGTTTGAAATTGGATGCCTTCCCTCCCCTCTCCCTGTTAGTTGCTTGCCTGGAGAGTACCTGTAGTGTTTCTGGTGCGTTAGGAGCAGTGTAGAAAATCAAGAGTAGCTGTTTCATTAAACTCACGGTAGAGCTTAATATTTTAGTTGAAGTGAAAGTTCACAGATGCAGACGATCTTGTGCATTTCCTGATGTGTTCTTAATTGTCTAAAACTTCCAGTTGGGGTTACTTAATAAATGAAATTCTTATAAGAGCCTGGGAACTTTCTCTTCGTGATTCTAAATGCAGAGCAAATATTTAATTCTTGCTCTCAGAGTGAGAGGTTAGTTCAGTAATAAGACTTGCTAATCCCACTTTAAAATGTCATGGCATTCACAAATTATTCCTAAATTCTTCAAAGATAGGAGATCATAATGAGTTTACTTACTCTATTCTGTGCCTCAGGATTGTGTCTGTTTCTCTTCCTGTTGTATTTTTCTTAACAATCTGGCTTTTAAAATGAATTGTAATCTTCTTCCTCAAAAGATACTACTATAAAAATACTATTTGCTCTTAGCAGAAAATACATTTTTGAGGCAGTTCTTAAGAAGGATATGTACTAAGAGACAAAGTGCCTTTAAGGAAGACAAGTCTGTTTTTTGTATACTGTACTTTTTTATGAAAGATGCATAGTAACACAACTTTAGGGTTTTTAGATTTGGAAAATATATTAGTATCCCATGCCAGCAATATTAGTACTAGCAACCCAGAGGCAGAGAATAGCAATCCTAATGAGGATTGCTTTGATTATTTAAAATAAAACAGATTTACAGTAGAATTTTTTGCTAGTTATTTTTACTAGTTATTTTTACATGAAATAATTTTATATAGCTGTGTTTATTTTCTAGAAAAAATAGTTTTAAGTCAATTATTGAGTGCCTTGTTGGTTTGACTTGGGTCTTTTGGTTAGAAAACGGATTCATTAGGATGAAAACAAAGAAAGATGGGGATGGTCCTCTTTGAAGAGAAGAAAACATCTAAATGTAGTGAAAAGTTTTGATTGTATGTGGAAAGAAAACCTGAGCCAAAGGATAATAATCCAGTTAGCTAGTCCAAGCTGGTCTTTCTTAGCTTTGCTTCAGAGAGCCAAGAGTAATTATTCTCTTTGTAAAGAACCAAGCCAATAAGAAATCAAGCAAAAGTGTCTGGCTGTCATTGTAAGAATCATTGTAAGAATGACCTCTCAGAAATCCTTGATCAGTTCTGAGTTTGATGGAGAAAAATGATGTTTTTTTGTTTTGTTTTGTTTTGTTTTGTTTTCCCCAGTACCTGGGAAAGTATGTTTAGAAGGTGGAAGTTGGCTTTGCCATTCATGGTCCAGGGGAATAAGTCTGGACAAATGTCCATGTCTGATAGAAAAAACAGCTCCAGAAAGTCAGCTTTTTTGTTGTTGCTATTGTTGTTTTTTGAAACTGGTTGTTTTTTTTTTTAAATCATGGTTTCATTCAATTAAACTCTATTTCACCCTTCAAATTTTTATTTCTGGGTTGCTGGGGGAGGGGTGTTATCAGAGTATTAGACTGGTCAGATCTGTGTTTTCAGCAGCCTAATGAATTCTCTGCCCTTTTCCTGGAGTCAGGCCGGAGCAGCTGGTAAGCATGTTCAATTGCATGTTGCTTAACTGCTCAGCATTTCATTTTATAGTCAAACGTCTATTTTGACTTTTCAGGATATACTTTATTTAGGTTGAAAATGTCAGTAAAGAATATAGTAATTTGCTCTCAATTTTTTACCCTGCTCCGCAACCAATTGCACAGTGCTTTGGGTTTTCAGTTACTCACTGTGCATATTTATTTTATAAAGTGGAGTAAGTGGAATGATAGTGTGGAGAATTTAGCACGTATTCAGAATAAAGAAGGGTGTTGGAAGTACAAGAATACAAGACCACCAAAAAGTTTCAGCAGCCCAGTCTTTAAAATGATGTCCTATCAGCTTTCTAGAGCACACTTAAAATCTGATTTTGGAGATAGCAGCTCATTCTAAGAGTCCTGATGGAAATTTTGAGCTTAAAAAAACAGAAGGAAACTTCTGAGGTTCCAAACTGATTAATTGTTGTGTCTTATAAAAACTGATTTATTTCATACTTTTTTATCCCAAGCATTACCATTATGAAGCTCTCCTTCTAATTGAGATTAATGTTCCTCAGCAAAGAAATGGTTTGGAGGGTTGCATTCATTTCGAGTGCTGTTGTAATCAATTTTAGATACAGCCTTCCACAATGGATCAGTTTGCATCCAAACCTGCCTTATTATGGAGAATTAACTCATTGGTGATTGATAGTAATACTTCTCCATCTTGAGAAGTCATTTGTTTCCAAACAAGTGTGATGCCTTGTATAAGTTTCAAAATATGGTTCTCATAATTAAAACATCCTTTCGGGGACTTCATCTCAACTTTGTTCTAACAATTATATAAAGCGTGCAGAAACCATTCATTAATACATTTCAACTAAAATTACCACAGCCTCGCTCTCTGTTGTATCCTTTTGCTCTCAAGGGTTTTACATCGATCTTTGGAGTCACAAATAGGAATGCATCAGACATCCAAGTGGTCCCCCTTCTTTTTGTTTCTATCCATATTCTAGTAGAGCTTTCGCAGCCTTTCTTCAGATTGGAAATTTACATCTTGCTCACGTGTTCTAACTTTATTTTACACATTGGAGGTATAATCCGAACAATCAAAGGTAAGGGACTTGGTGGTAATTCTTCATCCTCTTTGGCAACCTGGGAAGATGGGGAACGTGACAATGCCCACTGTGATAAATTTGCATTTTGTTTCTTGCTTGTGAAGACTGCACCTCAGCTGTTTCAGCTTTTTATTCTCTTCTCAAGACCATATTAAGATTTCCTTGAGCTTCGGTCCACACTGCATTGCCTACTGTGATACAAGCTGGTCATCGCCACCAAACCAAATACAATCTAAAACATGCCCGGTATAAGATTAATAAAGATAAGCATTCTACTCTAGCCATAGGATTTAAAAATAAAGATAGGACTGCTTGATAATCTGTCTTGAGTTATGGCAATGGCATTTTCCTTGGTTTCGGGGGGAGGGGGGGAAAGACTTGGTAGAAAATAAGCTATGATATTTTAATTTCTTCTCCACCATGAGTGGGTTTTTTTGTGTGTGTGCATTGAATTGTTTTTCTAGTTTGAAACATTCATTTAAGGCAGTTTTAAATTGCTAAAATATTGCACTTAAAATACCATTGTCAAAGCGTTATTTTAGCACCCTCAGAATATAAATGATCAAAATGCAGGGAAAAAAAAACTCTCAAAAACCTGAGTTATTTCATGCACTGCAACTACAATAGATGTCATTCATTTCAAAGAATTTTGATACATTTTACTATAATTTTGATTTCTTCAGGGGACTGGTTTGTTAGACTAACTACATACAATTCCCATAATGGAGAGTAATCTCCTCATACCTACATCTTTATAATTTTAAGGGTTTCTTATTTTGGTCAAGCATCAGTATCCTAGAAATAATAGTCATATGAGGAGATTAAAGCCATGGCATATAATGTATCAGATGATAAGAAGAAGAATTATATGGTTTGCCCTTTGATGCTCTTGGAATCTTTGAAGAGCTGGCACTAGCATAACCCTGGTTATCAATCGGGTTCCTGATGGGTAGCAGTCTTTGCTGAGTCCCATGTTTGCAGTAAGATGGTTGGATGGTTATGATGTGTTGAGGTTGAGGAGCATTTGTGGAGTTTATTATGTAATGATAATGCTCTCCTTTCCAAATGAAGGAGCTGCTAATCACTTGTGGGGTTGTGTAAGTTTTCAAACTTATTTCCCCCCCCCCCATAAACTGTCTTCCGGCTGATTCTAGAGTGTGCAAAAAAATCGCTTTGTAAAATGAAGTGTTATAAGAAAAACAAATGCATGACATCACACTGGCATATGTGTGCCTGTTGATCTACAAGTTATGAAGGAATGCTTTGTTGGTCAATTGTTGTAGAATACTTTTATTATTTCTGTTAGAAAAGATGAGGGTGAGGTGACAATGATTTTTGTTCTGGGGCAGGACTGTATTATTTAATAATTATCAGCAGTTTTATTTAGTGGGTCTCTGCCTCAAAATGGAAGGGACAGAATGGGATGTAGAGAAGGAAAGACTGGATATCTTTACAAAGAGAGAGAGAGGGTGGGTGGTTCTTTGAACGTGTGAGTAGTGACTGTGTTTGACACAAAGAGCAGTTTGTAAAGGGAAAATTTGGTTATTTAAGTTAATTGGGTAAGTATAGAAGAAAGAAGAAAATTTGCTTCTTTACTAGTATAGACATAAAAGGGAAGAAGGAATTCACCTTTTTTTTTACTTTTAAGTATATGCGTTTTACATCCCAGCACAAGAATAAGAACATCATTGACAAAATAATCCAAAGAATTATAAATACTATCTCTAGTTCTTCATGCTGACAGAGCAAAGAAAACACATTGTCAACTCTCTTTATTGCGATATTCTCCTCTGTGTATGGAACTGAGGCCCAACTTATGGCTTGATAATTCTAAATTCTATGAAGAGATTTAAAAAAAATCATTCTGATTACTTGTAAAGAGCATTTGAGGGGGAAACTTACAAGGTCACTTATCTTTGAAAGGTGAAGTTCATCATCTATATATTTTAGTCATTCTGTCTGATCCTCAATTATTCGTTAGACTTGCTGGAATACTTGAGCTCATTCCTTTCCAGATTGTCATAATTTAAAAAGAACTGGCAATGCAGACTGCTGTGGATTCTCTCTCAGTCCGAACAGGATAGGATAATGTGAAAGCCTGGTCCCTGCTTTCCCCAGAGAAAAGCTACTATTAAAACGGATTGTTTTATCTCCAGTCTAGTTAAACTCGACTAGTATTTTATGCTTAGAATTGTGGAACCATTTCCGTAGGCGGAGGTGAGATGGTTGTTATAGGGGCGTTTCCAAAGAAGAGATCCTTCCCTTAAGAGCTGGTCCTGGAGATGTGTTGTGACTTAGCTTCTGTTCTCGAAAGGTATCTCAGACCTAAAGTACTTGGACTGCACCCTGGAAGGTATGTTATGCAGAGAGACATAAAACAGAATTGTGCTCCTTTCATTTGCAATGAGAAATGCATGAAGTCTTTTCATGGGCTTGCAGGAAACACCCGCAGATATGTTCATATAAGGATGTTTATTTCAGGAATTATAAAGGCAAGCTATTAAAATATATTTATTGTTTATTCTCAGCCTACCAAATGCTCTTTTCAAGTGGAGCATCCTTGCTAATACTTCTTTCAGAGAATTTTGGATTTGTCAACATGTAGGTGGAAACTTGGCAAAGGACCGGTTCTTTTAAATAGCTCTTTTAAAAAAGAAGGAGAAGGAACTAGTGCAGCCTTGTCATTTAAAATAATTATGAAAACCAGAAGAAGACAGCTGTAAATTTTATTTCTTGCAGAATTTATAATAACTTCCAGCTCAAGAAAGCTGTCTGTCCTATGGTCCTTGAAGAACAAATCTCTGATTTTTTTAATATCCCTCCTGAAAATCCAAAAAGTATCTTGAGCAATGTTATTCTATTTTTCTATATTTATAAGGAAAAAATAAAATTAATATTTGCAACTGGGAAGTCTTAAAAATGTGATGGTAATAATATAGGCAAAAATACTACAAGGAATAATGAATCTAGTCACAGAAATAAATATAGAAAAGTGACTCACTATAATCTAATAAGGGAATCAGAGCTATACTAGAAATATTCTTATTTTGTCTCTTGAGTGTCACAGAAGTAATGTTGAATTTTATGATGACATTAATAATCATTGGATAATACAAATGCAATCTAAATAAGATATCAATCCTTTTCACTTTAACTGATATTTAAGAAACATCCTAAAAGAATTAGAAGCTTTTGAAAGCAGTCATCCTTGTCAGAAATTGAGAATATGTTTGTTGCCATGAGAGACTTTGTGCTCATAAACTTCTGCCCCAATATTGTCCTTCAAATGAAAATAGAATACTTTTGATTTGTTTCAGACAGATGTCTAAGTTGCTGTTTTCAATTTTAATTTTCCACTTCTATTTTTCACATGGAGGTGCTCGTCTATTTAGCAGTTAAAACTAATTTTATTTTAAACAAAAAATGCAAGTTCTTACTCATAGTAAGAAGTATAAGTGAAACTGTCAAACTATAAGTGAATCTTCTTTCAGGCTTCCACATAACCTGCTCTTGTCAAATATAAATAAGGCATCTTGTTATGTTTCCTTGGATAGAAACCTTAAATCAAGCATAATTCTTCTTTAGTGTTCTGTTTGCTTCAGAATGTGTATTATGTGATTGAGAAGATTTTGGCATTATTAAACATGTTTTTAAGCCATTCTGGTTAGCTATGTTGTGTTGTCAATAACATTGTTTTCTTCAATTCTTACTAATTTTTAAAGTTGTATTTGGTACGGAGTTCAGTACATCAGCAATTGACAGAAGGCAAAATACTTCTTTAGTGTTTTCTATATGGAGTTTAGATCATTATATCATTTTTATTGTTTTAATTTGTGTGTTGTTAGGTGGAATAGTTTGTCTAATGTGTTATAACTTTAGAAAAAGAAATCCTTGCACAGCATATAATTATTACAATTAAATTTTTTAAAAATTGTGTAAGGATTTGAAACACAATCTATTGTACTTACAAAGACAGGTTCAGAGGGGTCCTCCTGTTTTTGAAACGCAAATGTTGTTTGACAAATTACAGTATAAAAATTTTTAATAACATGCACATTTGTTTGCATTCCTGACTTTTGTCTTTTATATGTTCCCACTATTCAGAACTTCATGTGTTTGTTTTATATGGGTAACATGTATTGTAACCTATATTGACAAACTGCAAAAAATAATAACCAAAACATACACTCATTCCAATCTGTATTTCCATCGACAGGGAAATAAGGTGATCAGATAAATTTTATCATCCGGAAATGGTAAAAGTACTTCAATGTATGGAAAATACCTTTTATATAATCAAGACACTTGGCAAATATTTTTAATACATATGTATATAGTTCCCGCACAGTTGACCACAAACTTACACATTACCAAAAGATGTAACAATGATTATGTGTTTATATTATTATCTTTAAGCCATATAGCATGGATACATTTGCAAACAAGTCTATTTTTTAAATCCATCATTTTTTGATATTTGGATTCAATTGAATGCCCAAGCTTGTGTTTCATTTTAGTATGGAATTGGTAGCAAACTGGGTCTGCCCTCGGTTAGTTTGGTACAGACAGACCAGAACCCTGATTTTTTTTCTAAAGTTTTATAGAGAGTCCGAGCCTTCCGATACAATTGCCCAACTCGGCAGGTGTTTGATGCCTGTGACAAATGAGACATCTGATGGTGATGACTGAGGTTTTTGTCGTGAGAAACCAATTCTCACATCAGCTGATAAAAAGTCGCTTTTAAAAACTGCATTGTACTTGAGCAGGAATTTTAACGTAGCAAGTTGGGTGAAATGTTATATTTAGCTATCAGCAAAGGGCAATGGGAGTTACTTATAACAAATCATTAATGTATCACGTAGTTCATTTAACTGTGGTAAGAGGCAGATGAATTGGTTGTGTAATTACCACTGGAGCTTTGAAAAGGCTAGATAATTCACTTTGAACATTTTCAGTGTTAAAGAAAGCAAAGTATTAGAGGGTCTCAGTCTTGGAAGTGATTATTAATGCAAGAGGACTTTTTTTTAAAAAAATTACTGTGTTGTAAGATTAAGAAGGTTGTACCTTCCGGGATATCTTTATCGGGTGATTTTAAGACTGGAACATGACCACTTGATGTAAGGAAATATGTACATGTACTTTATGTATTTTTCCCCCAAATGGGATGGACTTCAAGATTTTCTGGTGAAGTTCTGGTTCTGTTAGGATTAAGGACCCTGGGTATCTAAATGGCTAATTTCGGGGGCAGTATGTTATGTAGTTTTTAAGTCCTTGTTATGACTTGTTTTAAAAAAAAGTATCCCATGGGGAATCGGAAGCATTATGGCCAAGCTGCCACCCTTTGATAAAGGATTATGTGCCCTCCCCTGAATCTGTGATCCCAGAATCTACTACACAATAGTCTTATCAAGCAGCCCTGGACGAGCTTGGCCATCATTTCATTTCCTTAATAAAAATTCCTTGGTTCGACTCCAGTATGTTCTATTAGGGTGAAATGGTCATCTAAATGTCTAGCTGAGCCATGAGTGGAGTCGGTCTTAAAATTCAGAGCTTCCCACTTGGTGGCAAGATAAGCAAGCCAGAAAAGTTAGGGGGATGCATCAACACTCATTCCAGATAAGTCTATGAATGGTTGTGGGGTTCCTTCTTCCCTCTTTGGGAGTGTAGTGGGGGAGATCCACACCCAGCAATGTTCCAGCATTCGTCCTGGCTCTGCACTCAGGGATCACTCCCAATTGGTGCCCTGGGGTCTGTATGGGATGCCGGTGATTGAGCCCAGGTCGGCTTTGTGCTATGCCTCTGAGCCTGGGATTTTTTCATTTCTGAGGTTTGTCTGGTCAGGAAAGAGGGCAGAGTTCCGGGGTGGGATCCAAGTTCTTTGTAAGTGGTCCCAGGTAGTACTAGGAGCAACTAGAGGAAGGAAGAATGGCATTCCAAGAACATCCATGCCATGCTGTGAAGTTTAGTGCATTTTCTCTGGACACGTATGTATAGGCAGGGGTGGGGGTGTCTCAGCATGCTTCGTTCAAGGATTAAAAAAGGAAGAAAGGAAATTCTCTTCTGTGGTTATGGTCCCACTTCAAATGAGTTTTTCCTGACAAAGCTTTAACAGTTTGATAAAAAAGTATGTCACATTCTGACGAGAGCACTTGGGGGTTGGGGGTGTCAAAGATGTGTGTTAAAAGTTGGTCAGGCTGGACAATTGATTGTACTCATAATTATGTCAATTTTCATTTAGTCACTGTCAAATTAAATGCAGTTCATCCTGTTTAAACATATTAAAGGATTGCCAGTTAGAGCATTCTATTGGTAAAATACAAAGATGCCACCTACAAAACTTATGAACTATGTGTTTGCCTTAATAAATGGGTTCTTATTTTGGAGGCAAACTTGTAAATGTTTAAAAAGAGCAGCAAAGTTTATTTTAAAAAATGCAAAATGCATAAGTACATTTTTGAACAGTTTAAGTAATTCTGACTTTCATATAACCAGTATAAAAACATACTGGCATTTCAAAACATGCTTCTTTATCATTTTTGTTTTTCTATTGAATTATTATCCACTTAAGATTTTATATAAAGACATGGCACTATATCTGTTGTGCCGTACCTACGTATCTAAAAATTGTTTTCTGTTCATAAGCATTAAAGTGAAATATAATCAGAAAAATCTGTCTAAGAATCTTTTAAATGATCATTTTAAGATGACATTTGATTTTTCAAGTCTTCAGAGAATTTCAGCCTTTAATAATTGGTAACAATTGTGATGTTAAAATGATAAATAATACAAGAATCAAGATATAGCCCCAGGAATAGTTCCTTAGTTTTACATTTTAGAAGTATTTTAAATCAGAACCTAAAATATTTTGTAAGATATTTTCAAGATTTCCAAATTTTTGCTAGTGAATGCAAGGTTCACTCTATTTAAAAATAAGTGTCTGTGTGAAAGACATTAGTCATGATGTTTTCTGATGCCTAGAATTTGTGTGCATTAATTATGTGTGGAAAAGAAACACACAGGTTTAGGATTTTGAAGAACAGGTTTTCTTTCTGTCTCTTTTAGCCGGTCCCTCACAATCCCTCACAATCCCTTTCTTCCAAATGACCATCAGATTCTAATCTTCACTGTCTCCACAGCTGTTTGAGGATTTTGGTGTTCTGTAAATGTAATTACTAAATGCAAGTGTTTTTTCAACGTCCTTCCTATAAAGGTTGGGAAAAGAAGACTAGGGAATATGAGAGGAGGCCCAGAAATGATTCTATTGCTGTTCAGAGTATGATGTCAGTGGTTACTAGGAGCAGTTGCAAAGATGAAAACACTGTAAGTTTAGCTTCACTGATAGCTAGCTATAAAGATCCCTGAGAATTCTATAATTTTTTCAGAACAAGTACATTTTATGGGATTAAGCAACAATGAAACAAGTATTTACCACATTTCTGAGGGTCATTTTCCAAGGGAATGATCCTAATCTAAACTCGATATAAAATATGACCCCTTTCCTTCCCTTACCAAAAAAAAAATATATAGTGGGAAACTTATTAACCGCTTTCATTTATTTTGATGTACCAAGTTCAACAATGATTGATGTCACGTGAACACTTAAGACACTCTCCATCTAAAAATTAGCATCCTTTGTGGAGAAAATTCAACCTACAAGCTTGCATTATTATTATTTATAGAACGAGACTAGAAACTCAGCATAGATACACCTTAAGAAATGTTCAGTTTGTTAATTTTGAAGGATAGCCAGTGTTCATTTCTCAAGCCCACCATAATATCACATTTTTTCCCCTATCTATATGATGCGGCCTTGGCCATCTCTCACTCTCGGCAGTGGTACGTTCTGAGATTAGAAACGTGGAAAGCAGCGAATTCAATGCTTAACTATTTTTAGTTGTCAAAGATGGTGCCAACGAAACATTATTTTCCTTTTCATTTGAGATTCCAGAGACTCTGTTGTCTGATGAAACTTCCTCGGCCTTCAGGAGGGCAGAAGAATGGGAGGGTGTGAAGGATTAGGATAAATGAAGCATTTGGGGGAGAAAATAGAAACTCCACTTAGTAGAGCTTCTTTTCCTGGTACTTAGAAGCATAGTGATTATGGGGAGAAGGGAAGATTTGATTCCCAAGGTAATGCCAACCTATAAAAAATGCGTTACTGTCAGGAAAACTGTTGGAAAGTGTGTAAGGATTCACCAGGTACGTTTGAAAGGTGCATGTGGGTGAGCAAAGGCATCTGAGTGAGCGTCTGCTTCCGACTCTTTTAGCAGCAGGAAGGGGCTGTAAGAATAGGGGTCAGCTTGGCTTTAAGTTCCTATAGGTGTGGTCCCAGGCACTTGCCTTCTGCCAGTGTATTTCAATCAGTAGGACATTTGCCTTGCAAGTGGCCGACCTGGGTTCGATTCCTCTGTCCCTCTCAGAGAGCCCAGCAAGCTACCAAGAGTATCTCCCACAGCAGAGCCTGGCAAGCACCCGTGGCGTATTTGATATGCCAAAAACCAGTAACAACAAGTCTCATGATGGAGACATTACTGGTGCCTGCTCGAGCCAAATTGATGAGCAAGGGAATGATAGTGACAGTGACAGATTAAGGTGTAAACACAACCCTACCTCAAAAGAAAGAAGAGATGGTGGTCTCAGAGCCTCAAAAATTTCTACTTCTAGTGGGGACATGAGAGAGATGGTAACTGGGATCGAAGTTCTTAAGGAAGTAGGCTGGCCAAAGAGAGTCAGGGCCAAACACACTTGTCTTGCTTCCCACTAACTCTGGTTCAGATCCCATACTCCACACAATGTCTCACTCTCCGGCTTCTGAGCACCATCAGGTATGGCCTCAAAACCGGGGCCAGGTGGGGCCAGAGCAATAGCACAGTGGGGAAGACACTTGCCTTACACATATCTGACCTAGGTTTGATTTTCGGCATCCCATATGGTCCCCTGAGCATCACCAGGAGTAATTCCTGAATGCAGAGCCAGGAGTTACCCGAAGGTTTATACTCTTCTAAGTTTCTGGTCCTGAACAAGATTTTTTCCAAGGTTACCTGCAACTTGCAGACATTAACCATGCCTTGGATCTTATAGGTCTTTGGGAACACCCAAATATAGTCCGCTGAGACACATGCTGTGAAGGGTAAATAGCAAAGAGAGTTCATGGTTGAAGTCTCCTCGCTCCATGCGTAGATGCCCCCAAAGATGGTGTACTGAAAACCAGTCAGCTGGGGAGAATTAACATTCACCGTTTGCCTTTCTCCCTGCAGAATAACTTAGCAAAACGTTTGTGTCGCTTGCCCCTAAAATCCCTTTATAGGCTGAGACACTTCTCGCCTATTCTCAGTTCAGCCTTGACTGATAGTGCCTGACCCTGAAGGGCATGAGTCAAGAACCGGTGTCCAGCCATATTCCACATCAGTGTCCAGGAGCCTCACTGGATGGCTCCTTTCCCCCGAAGGTCTGTGGCTGAGAGACACGTCATCATTTGTCAGCCTCGAGACAAAGAGCCTCACCTCGGATTCTGAAAATCTGTGAGCTTCTTATTTGGAAATTGCCTCTGATTTATGTTAAATATTTATGTTAAATGTAGAGCACCCACAAATGCTTGTCAGCATTTAGGGGAGAACAAAATATATGGTTGTGGATTATTGAGACTGCTGAGAGAGAGAGAGAGAGAGAGAGAGAGAGAAAGAGAGAGAGAACTGATGTGGAGGAGGAAAAAAATTCTGTAGAGGAAAGAGAAGTAACCCACAAAACCACATTCACAAGTGGGTAACACAGATGAATAACGTTAGTAGCCAGGTCATTTTTGCATATTGTGTTTTGTGCTGCATTGTGTTTGGGGGCTTAGGGCTTAGTCCTACAGTGCTTAGGGAACCGTGTGAGGTACCGGGCATCCAGCCTGCGTCTGCAGGAGCAAGGCAAGGGCTGTAGCCGCTGTACTGTCTCTTCAGCCTCTTCTGGTTTTATTTCTACAAAGAGAGGTGCGCGCTCATCTTCTTTCAAAAAGGTGACTCTCTGTCTTTGATGTTTGTAAGAGACAAGGGGACCGAGAGATATACCTGGACTGGTCCAAAAATGGCAAATTTGAGAATATGGTGTGATTGTCTCCTGTGTGCGTCAGAGGTCTAGAGAATGGTGATGATGAGACTCAAAGGGCACATGTTAGCTGAAAGGGGACCCCATATCACAACTCCGGACTAGTAGTTGCCATGTGCAGGAGAGAGTTAATGTTGCCACATTGTGAGGTTTCTTACCCCCCCCAACAAATTACCAGAATAAAAGGGCCAGAGAGATAGTTTAGTGGATAAGGCACTTGCCTTGAACGTGGCAGACCCAGGTTCTAATCCTGGCATCCTGTATCATCCCCCAAGCCTGCCAGGAGTGATCCCTGAGTACAGAGCCAAGAGTCAGCCTTGAGCACTACTGGGAGGTACCCCAAAGCAAAACAAAGCCAGAATATGAATTATGTGCAATCTTTTTATTTTTTTAGTTGTTGGCTTATTAGAACATGCACAGATCAAAGAGATCATGCCAGCAGCCTGTGGTCACAGCAGGGCTGCCCGTTTGCAGCCTTTGAGAGGGTTGCTGGCTAGTGCATTATGGATGGAAGAGCCCGAGGTGGAGAACGGGCGGACAGCCTAGGGGCCCTCACGGAGAAATCCTGGCTGAGTTTGGAGGGAGCGCGCCGGTCCAGATTGTGGCTTATCTTAAATGTCACCCTCTTCTACCCATTTTGGAGAAGAACACGCTTCCAGTTTGCAGTACACTTTTCCCGGCTTTAAAACAGCTCCCCAGGGCTGCCAGCAAGCCTTCTGCAGGCAGGATTCATGCCAAGGCAGGAAAGAGTTAAGTGACTCTTGGCGTTGTTCTCGCAATGCTTTTGCCCTGCCTTGGCGGCTCCAACTTCAGTCCTTCTCCCTGAGTCTCTCTCTGTCTTCTGCCCCACAGAGAGAGTTTAGAGTAGACCCTTGATTTCATGACTATACTGAGGATTTAGGGGGATGGGGGGTGGGGGGCTTCCAGTGGGACTTGTCACAGCTTGGGAGTGTAACATTGACATTGCGATGCTGCCGTGGGGCAAGAAGAAAAGAGATGCCCATGTGAGCCCTGGCATCATGGATTAGGTGAGACCCAATTTCAAGAGCTGGATGGAAAGAGCTGTGGCATTTCCTTGGCACACTTGTTTCATGGGGAGTGAGGAAGTGTGCTCCCCACCCCCGGCTAGGTGACCCGGGACAAAGGTTGCCTGTCTGTGGCCCTCAGGGTGCCTCTGAATGACAGCGGGGAGTGCTGCCGATGCCAGAAGGCACTGCGGGGTCCAGTAGCCTCTGCGAGGTCCAGCTAGCAGGTGACAGTGGCTTCGGTGGCTGGAGAGGGAGATCTGGGCTTCCTCTTCCAGCTTCATGTGGATTTAGGAGTCCAATTTGGAACCTAGACTTTAAGTTCCAGCGGGCTCCTGGGTTGCTTTCACCTTCCTGGGACTAGGAAGCAATACCCACTGGTGGGAAGGGGTGAGCCTGGCATCCAAAGTGTGTGTGTGTGTAAGTGTGTGTGTGTGTGTGTGTGTGTGTGTGTGTGTGTGACTCAAGGCTGCCTATCAGCTCTCTGACCAATTAGGGCAAATTAGGGCAAATTTCCTGCTCAAGCAGCAGCAGCAGCTTTGCTGGTCTCCCCCAAATCCAATGAAGGATCCTCCTCTGACATGCCAGGCAGACGAGCTGATTGGAGACTTAAAGAGGGTGGGAGTTGACATTG